>NC_063044.1:64695613-64807944 GCF_018812025.1 Megalobrama amblycephala | reverse complement strand
GAGCTTGCGCTGGGCACTGGAAGGGGTTTCGTAACTGTGGCGCTTTAGTTGGGATCCCAATTCGTCGGTCACTACTGACGTACGTCGAACGTGACCGACTGAAAGGGAACGTCTCGGTTACGTATGTAACCCTCGTTCCCTGAAGGAGGGAACGGAGACGTACGTCCCGTCGCCACAGTTTCTGTACCCTCGCTGTAGTGCGGACACCAGCTGTCTCCTCAGCGAAAAACAGAGTGCGATTGCATCCGCTTCCTATTTATATACACCTGTCGGGGGCGGTGCGCATTATGCAAATATCGCACGCCAATTCCATTGGCTTGTTTTAGTTCACACGAAGCTGAAGGGCTCTCTAAGCGATATCCCAATTCGTCGGTCACTATGACGTACGTCTCCGTTCCCTCCTTCAGGGTTCAGGTTTAATTTCAAGAATTTATTCCAAACTAATATCTCCAATTCTAACTGATTACTGAGTTGTGTGTGACAGATTACATGTGATTATAAAAGGACTGTTTAAACCAGTGTGGGCCAGTAGCAATCATTACAAATACTGAAACTTGAACTGATAATGAAAAGTTGAATTGTGAAAATAACACGTCAAATTGTGAAAAATGTAATTCATTGTGGTGCCTCAATGGGTAGTACTTAACAAGAATTTCTCAGACTGAGACGCTACAAAGGACAAGAGGTTTGGAAAATGGATGGAATGGATGAATATTCATTGTTCATGAAGTCATAATTTCATTCATAGTGCTAAATGTAATACAAAAGATGAACACCTTTCAATTTAGTTGATAGTATAAATTATAAAAAGTGAACAAATAACATCTGTCAGGTAAAGAATATAATTTTTAGCAAGACAATACAAATATATAACCCTAATTTATCAAATAACAGTCAAGTTACTGCATGAACAACTGATGTCTGGATAGCAAATTAGTTGATTATTTGCACTGCTGGTGAATTGAATGAGGCCCTTCTGAAGACTCAATTCGTTGGGATGGAATTGACTCCAAACTTTGGACTCATCTCGTTCCCCCAAGAAACTTTGCGTTCATTTGCAAAACCGTTCGGGCACAAAAAATTTTGTGTTCTTGTGTTTCTTGGGGAACGCAACATATTGGAGGGAGAGAACAAAACAGCATTGCCAAATAATTTCCTCCATCTCATATATATATATATATATATATATATATATATATATATATATTTAAACCTTTTGCCAAGGCCATCGTGAGTTTACTTGAGGAGACTCTTAGTTTCCCTTTGTATTCTGTCTAAGTCTTTATAAACAGAGCTAATATTTGACTTCGCCATACTTCATACGTCATACTTCATACACCATATTTTGCTGGTATCGGCCACAGGTGTTTTTGTCTTGAAAATAAAACCTCTTTGTCATGTAAGGCTACGGGTTTACAATCTAAGCCAAAAATCAAGAATCTCAGAGACTTACAGAGTAAGAGTGACTTACCAAAGCAGAAAGCGCACACAGCAATACTAAAGTCAAAACTCGTTCCATGATGAACCCGGTGTGTGGTCAGAGTAAACAGCTCTATTGTCACACTAGCTTTTCCTATTTAACCACTGCATTCAAAAATCTTTTATCAAAATAACTAGTCAAGCCTCTTGGCATGACAGCTTTAGTAAGTATTTAGTCTATGAACTCTTGGTTTCTGACACTTCTCTCAGCATCTGTTCCCTCTCTGACTCGTTTTATTGCCACTTCTTTTTCTCATGACGGGAAAACAATGTACATCAACCTTTGTCCTGCCTTTAACCAAGTTCTTCCTTATTTTAAAACACACACCTGGTTCATTATTAGATTATCTTCCTCTTTCACTTATTTAGCTTTAAAATTTTATTATTATTTTATTTTCTTTACTTTGGGATATGCTTGTATACCGAAATGAACCAAAAGTAATGCAAAAAAATGAGTAAAATTGAGTTGTGATCATTTAGTATTTATAGTTTTTCGGTAACACTTTAGTATACTGATCCTTCATTAATGAATAACTACACAGGAACAAATGAATAATGCATTATTAACACTCTAGTAACTACTATTAACTAACAATAAACTCTGATTAATGAATTAGTAAGTAATAGTGCTCAGTTGAATGTGGTAGTTCACTATTAGCTAATCAGTAACTACTGTTTTTTCATTCCTCCCAGAGAACTACTAAGAACTACTATATACAGGTTCATAATTAACATGAATGATGCATAATGTATAATTAATTCTAAAGTAAAGGCCTTGGTAAACCACTAGTAATGACTGAAGTATTACTAAATACTTAAGAAGGAATTACTAATTATTTGGATCAGTATTCTAAAGTGAGAAACATGATAACTCACTAGTAACTACTGAAGTCTTTGTAAACTTTTGATGCTTTTGTACAGTAATTCCTTATGATATATTTGGTAACACTTGAGTAATTACTAGTGGGTTACCATGATCTTCACTTTAGAATACTGATCCAAACAATTAGTAGTTCCTTTAGAAGGATGTAGTAACACTTAAGTAATTACAAGTGGGTTACTATGATCTTCACTTTAGAATACTGATCCAATAAAAGTAGTTACTTTAGAGTTATATAGTAACTCTTGAGTTATTACTATCCAATACTTTACAAAAAACTCAAAAGTTTACAATGACTCTAGTAGTTACTAGAGAGTTATCATGTTTCTGAATAGTAGTAGAATACTGATCCAAATAATTAGTAATTCCTGGTAATACTTCAGTCATTACTAATGGGTTACTATCACCTTCACTTTAGAATTAATTATACAGTATGCATTATTCTCATTAATTATGAACCTGTATATAGTAGTTCTAGTTCTCTGGGAGGTATAAAAAAAACAGTAGTTACTGATTAGCTAATAGTGAACTACCACCTTTAACTGAGCACTATTACTTATTAATTCATTCATCAGAGTTTATTTGTTAGTTAATAGTAGTTACTAGAGTATTAATAATGCATTACTCATTTGTTCCTGTGTAGTTATTCATTAATGAAGGAGCAGTATTCTAAAGTGTTACCAGTTTTTCCTTTGGATGAATTTGGTTCACCCTGGCTGGCAAGTTATCAAAAAGAATCTAGAATCTTCTTAAATGATCAAACTCTGACAAACACCCCATTATTCTTGCCTTTATTAAAATGACAATAGATAAATGTTAATTCTTTAGTTTCATTGCTGAGTTGGGTGTGTCTTGATATCTGATAATGTGCACATCATGTTATAAAGGTTTTGTGTAAAGGGAGAATTTATATCTGACCTATATAGCTGGATGAATTTAGTACTCCGGTGATGGAGCCCTCAGGTGGTGATCGGAGGGAGCCACAGAGGCCGCATTCGTGACACAGTGTATGTGGAAAATGTGATGCTGAATTACATAGCTGAATAATTTTATTATCTCTGCAATCATAAACAAACAAACAACAAGCAGTGAACACAAAGCAGTGAACTTGTTTACAGAAAATTTCAAGATTAAAAAAGTATTATTTAACATAAAAATAACATGACAAATGTCTTGTTTTAAAACATAATCTGTAATAATAATAATAATAATAATAATAATAATTATTATTATTATTATTATTACCACAAACTAATATTTAGGGGGTGTTTACACAACACTATTTATGCAAGTTGGTACTTTATTTACATGACAATTGCATTTGGGGGGCCTGAAAACACAAACTTTTGAAAACAGGTTTCAAAGTGCAGGTTTTTGAAAATGTATCGTCTCTGTGTAAACTACAAAAACGTGAATTTGTGAAAACAGTGACATCCAGAGATGGGCGTAAATACATGGAAATGTATTTAAAATACAAATACAAATACAGTATTTTGTATTTTGAAAATACACAAAATACATGTGAAATTGAAGATTCAGTGCAGATATCCCTATTAGGCTGAAATCTATCTGGGCCTATTCTGAATGCCAAAAAGCATTTAGATGTGTGCAACTACTTAGAAACTTTCGTTTTAATTTTATATACCTCTTCCCTTCCCCTGCCCTGTAGGAAATAAAAAACTACAAAAAAAAAAACAACCTAATTTTTAACTTTTGTTATGTTTTATCACCATCATTAAAAGCCAATGTGACAGACTGGCGTTCCAATGTGTCATTATGAACCCAGTGTGCTGTGACTCCTATGAAACTAGACACACTAGTGGACCAGATGTCAGCCGTGGTACAAAGATGTTTGGTAGTTTTCAACAAGTCTTTTACACTACTAACTTTTGATTTGAAGTCACAATCAATTCTTCTGCACAGTGTTCTCCTTGACATCACAGATGATTATGGGCTTGAATCAATTCGATAAATTCCTTCTGCTCAACTGTTGAGAGTGAATGCATACCTTGAACAACATAGGAAACAATCAGCTCATCTAATCTTTTTTTGTGACACCACTGTGACTGAGGACCCTGCAAACAACTTGCTCTGCTTGTATTTGGTGTTGGCTGGAGTCTTTTTCTTTGCTGCTGAGGCTGTGAAATCCTGCTTGTGTTGTTCATAGTCCTGAAGTGCTTCAGGGTGTATCCTCTTTAAATGAACTTTGAAATTCGTTGTTGCAGCTAAAGAGCCAGATATGATGTTTTTCTTTTTTGTGCCTTGAACTTGGCCCAGTTCTGTTTGTTTCACAATCTTAAAGTATCTGCCATCCAATATTGCCGACCTAACCCGCCCAGTTGAACTAGTTGATGGAATTCCTGGTGAATCATCATCATCCTGTTCTGCCAGGTCAACACTGTAAAATGGATGGGATACTGTTTATTAATATTATGCATGAAATTATATGTGAAACATTTAGATTTTTAAATAGAACAGTTCATAGAAAAGTTATGGGACAAGAACAAAACACTAATCTCTCATTTAGACACTGAATGTTATATATAATTTTTTAAGCTAATTATAAATAGTCACAGTGAATTAAGAAACTACATAGGCCTACTGACTTTTAATTCCTTACCTCATTTCTGCTCTCTCTGTCATTCTCTCTCTCTGTCATTCTCTCTCTCTCTCTTTCTTAAGTGCTTGCTTCCTTGCTGGTAATTACAAATAAACTTATGTAGTGCAAAATAGCAGCCATTTATATACTTACTTCTGACAAGGTTACAATGTAGTCTATTACTTATGGTGAACACTACTAAAAAAACTGTAAAACTGTGGGAACCTTTTCTGCTATATAGCAAAGAATAGGGATGGGTGATATGACTAAAATCTTAATTTTACTTCACAGTAACAATATATGGCATGGTTTCACAATTATCAATATCAGTTTTGATACCACAGCAAAAACTGAATTTTACTTCACAGTAACAATATATGGCATGGTTTCACAATTATCAATATCAGTTTTGATACCACAGCAAAAACTGAATTTCAAACTCTTTTGATGCTTTTTTTTACGCAAGTAGTATAATAACTTTTATATTTATTTAATGTAAAGTTTATTTGTTTCTATGTACATAATTTGAAAATATAAAGTTTATCTAAAATAAAAAAAATTAATTAGAAATCATTTGGCACTTTTTTTTTGGTGAACAATAAAACTAAAAGTGTAGTGTATCTTTCATCATTGTCATCACAAATGCACACAATCACTACACTAAACTGATGGAGACAGACAATGATTAACCTAATTATTTAGTCTCTACATAAACAAACGTTTGCATAGATGGGTAAACAATCACAATTTGGAAATGTGTCCAGTTACATTTTCATAAAGCACCATGTTTGTAAAATTTAAAATGATTACATTTACAAAATGAGCCTGCATAGCAGAAATAATGAATAAAGTAATGGTCGGTGTTTAATACAATCGTTAATTTGAAATAAAATAATGAATGAATTAAAAAACATATATAACACAGTATTGTTCAATTTAGTGTTATACATATGTTATCATATTAATATGTTTTGTTCTAATGTCACAAGTCACAATTTCAAGTTTACTGGGTTTAACTTGATTATTTGGTTAGGGTTTAAGAAGTGTACTAAAAAACTTTTTCACATGTGTCGTCAAAATGACCCACAACCTAATCAGTTTACATGTGAAGAAATCCATTTATTCACAAACTTCTCACGAGACGAGTGTTTGACATAGTATAAGAGGTGTTTGACAAATTATTCGGCAAACTACTTCCTCTCATCGCTGCTTTTTGGTGGTTTGGAGAACAATTACTCAGAGTCGCCCTCTGTCGTTTCACAGAATTATACAACGGAGAGCACGTCAAGCATAAAAGCCTCGTAGGTTTACTGAGGAGCGTGCACAGTAAGCAGGTTCATGGCGTAGAGCCATGCAAATTGCGAAAGTATAAACAAGGCTTCAACTGCACAAAGCTAAAGAGAAAGCGGAAAGTCTTATCTATGTAAACGATTTAGAAAAAGTTCCATCGATTCACAATTTATATCATCGCTACGAATCTACGATATTGTCATATGATATCACCCATCCCAACATGCAGTAACGTTAATGCTTCAAACACATTTGACAAGCTACTTTAATCAACAAGTAGCACATCCTCACCTTATTCCAGAAAAGTTGCCGATCCAAGGCTGGGTTGTACAGCTGCGGCTCACGTGCATGAATGTTGGGGTTGGGGGGGAGGGGCGTGTCTGAACTAGTTGATGCATGAAAACAGCACCCTGATAAAGAGGTTGACTGTCTCAAAGTATTTTGAGTATTTTGAAAATACAAAAATACTCATCTTAAATGTATTTAAATACAAATTACATATGATTTTTTCCAAAGGCTTTAAAATACAAAATACAAAATAATATTTTGTATTTCAAATACGTATTTTAAATACATGTATCTGAAATACTGCCCATCCCTGGTGACATCATGCACATGTGTTTTACGTGTTCAGTCTAGATATTTCTTTACAAAGTGACGTTGCCAAATACTGACCTGGCATGCATAATACAGCATTTGTAGTCATTTTCGTGGATCCGTGTGTACGGGATCGTTTTGACAATGTTGTACGCGAAATCTGTACGTGAAAAACGCAACCCTGATTGTCACGGAATGAAGGGAGGATGCAGATGCAAGTTAAATCTCTTTAATAGAGCTTCACACCGAAGGTAGTCAGATTCAACATACACAAAAAACATATAACAGTCAGCAGGAGAGTGGTAACACAGGGACGTCGATGGGCGGTGAAGATCCGTGGTGAGTGGTGACCGAAGAGCAGTGTCCGTGAAGTAATCCGTGAGTGAAGTCCAGAGAGTAATCCAATGAGAACACGAAGACCAGGAAGCAATGAATCAAAGTCCAGTCCAGGGAAACACACAACAAGCAACACAGGAAACAACACGCGGACACCACACAACGATCTGACAAACAAGAGACGAAAGACAAGGCGTTATATAGGCAGATGGTAATTGCTCACAGCTGCCGCTGATTGTTGACGCCCACACAAAACAATCAGGTGACACACCCACACCATCACACAGACACCAGAATGAGACAGCGGATTCATGAACCGTGACAGTACCCCCTCTCCTAGGAACGCCTCACGGCGTTCCCAGAACTCCTTACCTGTCGATTGTAATCATCGATAAGGGAGTGATCCAGAATGTCTCTAGCAGGAACCCAACTTCTCTCCTCCGGACCGTAACCTTCCCAGTCCACCAAGTACTGGAATCCGCGTCCCCTCCGCCTCGAGTCCAGAATGCGATTAACCGAATAGGTTGGTTCCCCGTCTACGAGCCGCGGTGGTGGGGGAACCGGAGTAGGCGGATTAAGATGTGAGTGAAAAACAGGCTTGATTTTGGAAACATGGAAGGCGGGATGAATCCTCCTGTACGCCGGAGGCAATTTGAGTCGGACTGCCACTGGGCTAATAATTATAGTGACAGGAAACGGGCCAATGAATTTGGGAGCTAACTTATTGGCAACGGAACGGAGCGGAATGTTCTTGGTAGAAAGCCACACTTTTTGACCCACGACGTATACGGGAGGCTTTGACCGGTGGCGATCAGTCTTAGCCTTGGTGCGCGCCCTCACTTGCAACAGAGTCTCGCGGGCTCTGTTCCAAGTGCGGTGGCACCTCTGGACAAAGGCGTGAGCAGAGGGGACCGCGACTTCGGATTCCAGACTGGGAAACACAGGTGGCTGGTAACCTAAACTGCATTCGAACGGAGAGAGGCCCGTAGAAGACACTGGTAACGAATTGTGTGCGTACTCAATCATAGAGAGTTGTTGGCTCCAGGAGGAAGGATTCTTGGACGCCAAACATCGCAACATACGCTCTAAATCTTGGTTGGCTCTCTCGGTCTGTCCATTGGTCTGGGGATGGAACCCAGAGGAAAGACTAGCCGTCGCGCCCAGCAGTCTACAAAACTCCTGCCAAAATTTGGACACAAACTGGGGACCCCTGTCGGACACCACATCTACCGGGAGGCCATGTAACCGAAAGATGTGGTCTACGACAGTAACCGCTGTCTCCTTGGCAGAGGGCAATTTGGTCAAGGGAATGAAATGGGTCGCCTTCGAGAACCGGTCCACTACGGTCAAAACGACCGTGTACCCCTGGGAGGGTGGGAGGGCGGTGACAAAATCTAGAGCGATGTGGGACCAGGGTCTCGAAGGGACAGACAGCGGTTGGAGTAACCCATCTGGAGGGCGGTTGGACGTCTTACCAGTGGCACAAACCGAGCAAGCCAAAACAAAACTGCGGATGTCCCGAGCCATAGCAGGCCACCAGAATCGTTGCTTAACCAAAAATCTGGTTCGATTAACCCCTGGATGACAAGCCACGTTGGAACAATGACCCCACTTGATGACGCAGGACCTTAACTCCTCCGGCACAAACAAACGGTTCGGTGGGCACCCGGGCGGAGGCATTACCCCTTCTAAGGCCGCCAGGACCTTCGATTCGACCTCCCATGTAAGAGTGGAGACTACTAATGTCTCAGGAAGAATACACTCGGGAGTAGACGGGCGCTCGGATGGATCAAAAATACGAGATAAAGAATCGGGCTTGATGTTCTTGGAGCCCGGGCGGTACGATAGAGCAAAATCAAAACGTCCGAAAAAAAGTGCCCACCGAGCCTGCCTGGAGTTGAGTCTTTTAGCCGATCGAATATATTCTAGGTTCTTGTGATCAGTCCAAACGATGAAGGGTACCCCTGACCCCTCCAACCAATGACGCCATTCTTCCAACGCTAATTTGACTGCCAACAACTCTCTGTTACCAATGTCATAATTGCGTTCAGCGGGAGACAAACGATGAGAAAAGTACGCGCAGGGATGCATCTTATCGTCTGAGGGCGCCCGCTGGGCCTACCCCCACCTCTGACGCATCGACCTCCACCACGAACTGACGCAAAGGATCAGGGGCAATGAGAATGGGGGCCGAAACGAAGCGGCCCTTCAGTTTGGCAAATGCAGCCTCAGCTGCATCTGACCACCTGAAGGTCGTTCTGGGGGAGGTCAAGGCGGTCAGAGGTGCGGCTAGTTGGCTGAAATTGCGAATAAAACGCCGGTAAAAATTGGCGAACCCCAGAAACCGCTGTAGGGCCTTACGGGAATCTGGACTTGGCCAATCCACCACAGCCTTAACCTTGTCAGGATCCATGCGAATTCCCTCAGACGAAACGATGTACCCTAGGAAGGAAACAGACTGTGCATGAAATTCGCATTTCTCCGCCTTGACAAAAAGCCCATTCTCTAACAGACGCTGGAGCACTCGTCTGACGTGTTGAACATGTTCCTGGAGAGACGACGAAAATATCAATATGTCATCCAGGTAGACATATATGAACTGATCAACCATGTCTCTCAACACGTCATTAACGAGTGCCTGGAAGACCGCAGGCGAGTTGGACAGCCCGAAGGGCATGACCAAGTATTCAAAGTGCCCTCTGGGGGTGTTAAAAGCGGTCTTCCATTCATCCCCCTTCCTAATGCGGACCAAATGATAAGCGTTCCTCAAGTCCAATTTAGTGAAAACGGACGCTCCCTGCAACCTCTCAAAGGCTGAAGACATCAACGGCAAAGGATAAGTATTCTTTACCGTGATGTTGTTCAGCCCTCGGTAATCAATACAAGGTCGCAGAGATCCGTCCTTCTTCCCCACAAAAAAGAACCCCGCCCCGCTGGAGAAGAGGAAGGGCGGATGAACTTCGCTGCTAGAGAATCAGAAATGTATTTCTCCATGGCCTCCCTCTCGGGAACAGATAGAGAGTATAATTTGCCCTTAGGCGGAGACTTACCCGGAACTAAGTCTATGGCACAGTCATAGGGACGGTGTGGAGGGAGAGAAGCAGCGCGAGACTTACTGAACACTTCCTTCAGATCCAGATACTCCTCGGGCACGTTAGACAAATCCGCTGCCTTCTCCTGTAACACAGAAACAGACACCGTGGGACAAGCAGACAAAAGACAAGACCTGTGACACAAAGTGCTCCATTCAGTGATGGTGTTGAGCTGCCAGTCGATCCGGGGATTGTGCTTAGTGAGCCAGGGATGTCCAAGAACTACAGGTGTGTGGTGAGTCCATGAGCATAAACTGAATCCTTTCGTTGTGGTTACCGGAGGTGATGAGGGTGACGTAATCCGTAGTCTGAGAGATGTTAGGGAGACGTTGACCATTGAGTGCGTTGACTGTAATCAGGTGAGTGAGCGAAGAGATGGGTAGTTCGTGCTGTCGTGCAAAGATGGTATCCATAAAGTTCCCTCAGCCCCAGAATCAATGAGTGCATCGCAGGTGACGTTGTGAGTCGCCCATCTCAGTCTTACCGGGAGAAGGGTGGATGGTGAGGACTTCTCAGCAGAGATCCCGCCCGATAGTAGCCTCAAGTTTACTATCGGGCTTGGTCTTTTACTGGGCAAGACCTGAGGAAGTGTCCCGATGCACCGCAGTAAAGGCATAAGCCCAGGGATCTCCGCCTTTCTCTCTCCTCCCGGGAAAGCCGAGCTCTCCCTACCTGCATGGGCTCAGGATCTGACGTGGGACCGACCGTATCAGCTACACTGGCCGTACGGCCCTCCGCTCCCAGCGCTCTAGTGCTGGGAGCTTCCAAGGACTTCAGTCTCTGGAGACGGGAATCCACCCGTAACGCGAGGTCGACTAGCCCGTTGAAGGTTTGAGGAAGATCTAGGGCGTAAATCTCGCGATGGATACGGTCGGCCAGCCCATGCAGGAACACATCCCACTGCGCCTCCTCGTTCCATCGGCACTCTGCCGCGAGGGTGCGGAACTGGATGGCGTAGTCTGCGACCGTGCGGCTGCCCTGCTTGAGTTCGGTGAGCTGACGAGCGGCCTCCTTGCCCGCAACCGCACGGTCGAACACCCTCTTCATCTCCGTGGAGAGTGCCAGGAACGAGGTGCAGCACGGGTCTTGATTCTCCCACACCGCCGTTCCCCATAAGGCCGCCTTCCCGGTCAGGAGGGTAAGGACGAACGCCACCTTGGATTCCTCATGTTCGAAGGTGCGAGGCTGCAGTGAAAAATGCAAGGAACACTTATTCAAAAAGGCTCTGCAAAACTCAGGCTCACCGGCATAACTCTGGGGCACAGGAAGGCGGGGCTCCGGCAGATCGCGTCGCTCCAGCGACGCGGGGGGAACAGGCGGTGTGGGTGGCGCAGTGGGAGCGCGAAGTTGTTGAAGTTCCCGGGAGAGCTCGGACACCTGTGTTACCAGCGCTTGGACAGCGCGTCCGGTGGAAGTGATGCTCTCCTGCTGCTGGTCCATGCGGGAGATGCTGTGGTTGATGAACACCGTTAAAGCTGCTGAACTCGCTGCATCCATGTTGGTCAGATCGTTCTGTCACGGAATGAAGGGAGGATGCAGATGCAAGTTAAATCTCTTTAATAGAGCTTCACACCGAAGGTAGTCAGATTCAACATACACAAAAAACATATAACAGTCAGCAGGAGAGTGGTAACCCAGGGACGTCGATGGGCGGTGAAGATCCGTGGTGAGTGGTGACCGAAGAGCAGTGTCCGTGAAGTAATCCGTGAGTGAAGTCCAGAGAGTAATCCAATGAGAACACGAAGACCAGGAAGCAATGAATCAAAGTCCAGTCCAGGGAAACACACAACAAGCAACACAGGAAACAACACGCAGACACCACACAACGATCTGACAAACAAGAGACGAAAGACAAGGCGTTATATAGGCAGATGGTAATTGCTCACAGCTGCCGCTGATCAACAATCAGCGGCGACGCCCACACAAAACAATCAGGTGACACACCCACACCATCACACAGACACCAGAATGAGACAGCGGATTCATGAACCGTGACACTGATAGCACATGTACATCATGGAGACATCTATTTGATGTGCGTGTTTAAATCTGGAAAATGTAATTTTTAGAGTGTTTGTTTATCTGAAATATGTCTATAGGACGTTTGCTGTCTAATTTCAAATAGGACGTTTAGAAATGTCTTTAAAGGGTCATGAAACCCCAGAACACATTTTTTTGAGCTGTGAACAGATATGTATAGGCTGCACATCATTGAAAACACTGAAGGTTCTCATTAATTTTATTTATAATTTGAAATTAGTTATTTTTGCATTTTTCAGAGCGATTTCTGTCGTCTGGTTTGAAAAGCAAAGTTGGAGCAACGTCACAAGATCTGACATCATCATGTATCACCGGCAAGATCCGGAGTGCTGGTTGGCTCCAAGTATGGGCTGGTCGAACATGCTGACGTCAACAGTTTCTACATTTATTCATGACTTAAAGCATATTCAATCTAATCACTGTGCTGTAGTATGCATAAGATTATAATTGTGGTATTATGCATGAGGAAGTATCACTTCTCTCGCCTCTGTCTCTTGTCATTCAGAGACACAAAAATGTGTTTTCCTGCGACACGACCAGAGCAGAAGTTTGGGTGCATGTGGTTTGTTTTGCTGTAATCTACCAGCACAAATGGAAAATATGTTCGCATGAGATCGCATTACAGCGGATAATTCAAATGTCAAAAAAGTGCTGTTCATTCACCTCTACGTTCTGACTATAGACACGCGAGCTGTAGGCTATGTTTCCCTCAGCACGGCAAGCACATGAGTGGTGTTTTGTATTTTGCCCGCGATGCTGTCAGAACTGAAGTTTGAATACAAACACATGAAAAATACAATTGTTATTATGATATATAGGCGGAGCGCGCATATGATCAGTTTCAGCGCGGAGCTCCGCGTTGTGTTTAACAACACTAGCCACGTGGCTCATAGCTCATATACAGAATAAAGCATCCGTGTTTAAAGTTTTTATAGACATATTTCATCTAAATATTCATCAAGTCTTCTTCAAATGAAATATATGTGCAAACTGGACACTTATACAGAGGTGTATCTGAACGCAATGACACGATTATTCTGATGAACAAAAGACTTAGAGAATGGACAAAATTAAACTATGTCTTTATTCTTTCTCTGTTTAAAGTATGTGTCATTTATCATGAAACTATAGTGCTCGTAAACATAATGAAGTATTATTAGCCCTTTTAAATATTCTTTAGCATTTCTCCCTTGTGCTTGGGAGTTTGTTGTCATTTTCTCCGAGCTCATATATTAATATTTATTATTCTGTATAATGAGTGTGCTGTAGGTCTGTGTTTCATTGGTTGTTCTCTCCCTCTTCCCCCCTCTACACTCCCACTTTTCCAGAGCTTTACACGCCCATTTTTACAAAGATTTTCCAGCTCAGAGGTGTGAACGACCAGGCTAAAAGGGGGGGGGGGGGGGGGGGGGTTTCATGACCCTTTAAGATGTTTATGATTTAGAATGTATGTAAAACTGACATCTTAAAGACGTCTTTCAGATGTTTGTAAACAGCAGATGCATTCCAGATTAAGTGATCTTTAACATCTTGCAGACATATGTATGCTATCTGGGACATACATCTCAGAGACGTATATTTGATGTGTGTGTTTACATCTGGAAGACATATTTTTTAGAGAGTTTGGTTTGCTCATCTGCAATACACCCATAGAACGTTTCCTTTCAGATGTCAAATAGACGTTTAGAACATGTCTTTAAGAAGTGATATTTAACAGACATCTTGCAGATGTACATGTGCTATCTGGGAAAGGGAACATTTACATTTTTGGTACATCATTGTCGTGTACATCATTGTCATTTTTTACACAAAGTTTTTACCAAATTAATTTTGAGAGAATAGAATAGAATAATATGGTTGATTAATATATTTAGGCATTCTAAAAACAGGGCACCCAAGTTAAAAAGAAGTTCAACTTTAAAATCACCCCCTGAAATCAAAATTTAAATTTTTTGGTTTAAGTATGAATATGTTAGCCTTAAGGTTATGAATAAGCTGGTGTGTTCCAAAACAAAATTTGCATTTAGGAGATAAGTATGCAAAACTTACAGTCTCTCACTTCTGCTAAAATGGACTGCAGACTTAAACTTCTCATCAAATCTTCTGTCCAATCAAATGCTCTCTAGAATCTGCAGTCCCGCCCCCTGCAACACTACAAACAGACTCTGAAGCTGTGGCTGAAATCAGTCATTTCTTCACACATTTACTAGTTTCTATATGGTGAATGACACATAGTGCACTATGATTCAGAAAATGTAAATATACTTTCCACTGATGCAAATGAAGTCCATTTTCATGTTAGTGTCCTTTTTGCCGCAGCACAAGCACAGTCTGCTCTGGTCCAGAGACACAAGAGCGCAGAGAATTTATATATAAATAAAAAAAATATTTATTTATTTATGGTTTATTTGATAGGGACAGATAGCACCAACATAGATCATTATAGCAAAACAATCTGATGTCTGTATCACAGTGTATATAGCCGTAGCTAATTTGCAACACCTGTCCCTAGAAGGGCTTTTAACAGTCAAAATAACAATAAAATAAAATAAAATAAAAAAAGAAACAACAGTAAACACAATAAAATATCCAGAAACCAGTTCATACAATAATATAATGCTCAAATAATAAAACTCTATATCTTCCAAGCATACATAGTATAGTTACAGTATTAAAAATTAGTACAAGTCTTAGGTCTGGAAGAAAACATTTTAAAGTCAGGGATAGTTTTAATGTCAGATGGTAATAAATTCCAGAGCTTAGAGCTCCTAACAGAGAATTCTGTCTGACCAAAGCTAATCCTGCAGTATGGAATATATGTGCGAGTCGGCACAGAAAACGTTCCGATTGGAATTCTACAAACAATGCTATATTTTAAAGCAATATATGGAGATGAAAAGGTTAGAGATTGTGAGGAAAATTAGGTTTTAAGAGCTCAATGGCTCTGGCCGAACTGTGATCTAGGCGAAATATATTGGCTATTTTGAAAAAAGGAGAGGAGCTTCTAGATATATCCCGCCCTGTCTTCCTGTTTCATTGGAAATTACATCAACACAGTGAATATAGCTGCACCTTTAAAGGGTTAGTTCTGAATTATCTGAAATACGTCTATAGGACGTTTGCTGTCTAATTTCAAATAGGACGTTTAGAAATGTCTTTAAAGGGTCATGAAACCCCAGAACACATTTTTTTGAGCTGTGAACAGATATGTATAGGCTGCACATCATTGAAAACACTGAAGGTTCTCATTAATTTTATTTATAATTTGAAATTAGTTATTTTTGCATTTTTCAGAGCGATTTCTGTCGTCTGGTTTGAAAAGCAAAGTTGGAGCAACGTCACAAGATCTGACATCATCATGTATCACCGGCAAGATCCGGAGTGCTGGTTGGCTCCAAGTATGGGCTGGTCGAACATGCTGACGTCAACAGTTTCTACATTTATTCATGACTTAAAGCATATTCAATCTAATCACTGTGACAAGTATTCTCTGGACAAGAATACTTTTTGTGTGGGAAAAAAAAAACTATTTAAAAAAATATATATATATATGTATGGGCCGATTTCAAAACGCTTCAGAGGTTTTTTTTGTTTTGTTTTGTTTGGGTTTTTTTTTTACATTTTTTAATAATCACTCTTGTAGGGTCACTACGGAGCCCCAGATCATGCGCATGATTTATAAATCGAGGGAATGAAATAGTAAATCGTGTGCACGTTTTAGTAATTCATGTGCAGGATTTAGTAATTCGAGGGAACAAATTAATAAGCTGTGCGCACAATTTAGTAAATCGAGGGAACGAATTAGTAAATCGTGCACACAATTAATTTTTTTTTCTTGCATGTCATGTGCGGGGCTCCGTAGGTCACATGTCATGAAGATCACTGATTTCCCAGCATTTTTTGAACACTGATGAAAAGTTGATGACACAATGGAAGAAGACAGTTAAGTAGTTAAATAAGTTAATATTTTCTAACTTTTATAATTTCTTTTTTATGTTGTTGTTACCTTTGTCTGTCTGCGTTGATGCTGTCATTGAGCAAGAGAGAGTAGTTGTCGTGTGTGTGTATTACTTTATCATAGAAGTACTGGGATAAAAGTTTATAGTTCGCATATAAACACTGATGTCTACGATCAAAAAAAAGTAGTGAATGTGAATGATGTCTAGATGTTTTTCAATAAATTATGGCCATGGCATCTGAGGAATAATTCTCATTCCCTTTCAGTCGGTCACGTTCGACGTACGTCAGTAGTGACCGACGAATTGGGATATCGCTAGAGAGCCCTATCAGCTTCGAGTGAACTAAAACAAGCCAATGGAACTGGCGTGCGATATTTGCATAATGCGCATCGGAGGCGACAGGTGTATATAAATAGGAAGCAGATGCAATCGCACTCTGTCTTTCGCTTCGGAGCCAGCAGTTGGTGTCCAGCTTCAGACTTCACAAGAGTGAAACTAAACAGCCTTGGAGATTCAGCGTCTGTTTGTGTTGGCGTTAAGGCACAACAGCGAGGTCGCGAGCTTCCCGGGGAGCCTGAGCTAAGCTCTCAACTGCTGTTTTAACAGCAACTGAATTCCCATATAAAACGCAGTTGTATGTTGCGATTTGGGCCGGTTCCTCCCGGTGTGTTCGGGGAGTGGTGTACCCGAACACATCGCGTCACTCCCTGTGTGCTTCAGCACGAGAGAGCTGACTCTTCCCCTTCTCAAAGAGCTTCGCAGACAGACACTGCGTCTTTTTCAAGACGTCATTCTGTCTGTGCGTTTCTGGAGGCGGTCGTTTCCTATCCTCATTGACGGCCACAATCACTTTCTCTCATGTCTGCTTAGCGTGCTGAGACTGTGTTTGTGGGTGGTTCATATTCTCTTATGAGAATATGCCCACGTCGGCGCATTGTTTGTCTCGCCTTTCTCGTAAGGGCTTGAGCGTTCAGCGCGCCGTGTGCCGTCGAGCTGCCGGCTGACAGCGCGCGTTGCCATGGCAAACCCTGTCTGGCGCTCTAGATGCACGGTCGAGACTCGAGCGCCTTTAATGAGGTGGAGTCCCCTCACTTATTCCCCGATCTAGTTTATTTTTCTGAATCAGAAAAATACTACTTTGGTTAATAAGCCTGGGTGACCAGAGGATCACAGTGGGGCAATACCCGCCGAGTCATTCTCCGTGGGCCCCCCACTCCTCTAGTGCATCGCAAACATGCTGTGACTATGTCTGTGGGTGGTTCATGTTTAGTACAACATGGCCACGTCGGCGCCCAGTGCGCCGTGTGTCGTCCAGTTGGACGGCCACGTTCACTGTCCAGCATGGCTGGTAGCTTCTGCTTGGATTGCTGGTCCTTCTCATGAGGGACCTAGCGCCTTAGTCTGGGCTCCAGCAGAGGATCAGATGTCGACTGCTACATTGGAGAGAGTATTGTTGGGCTCTGAACATGAAGATGATGCTGAGCGTCCCACAGTTGTGATGTGCTCATGCTGAATCAGATTCAGACTTGACAACCATGCTTTCCCGGGCCCCTGGGGGCATTGTGCGACGCATACTCGCCTTGCCCCGCCCCTGTCTTTAGCCCGGACGTGCATGGAAAAACTTGGCAGTTTGTAGCCTCTTTGGTATCAAATATGGTACGCCAAAGGGGCCATAATCTGCATTACAAGTTTTTTCTCTCTCACTACTTTAGGGTGGGGTGGCAGTGCTACGGGCACACCACCTCTGCCCTGCATGGGTCTTGGCCCCTGGCAAGTCTGTGGTACGCCAAAGCACTCATTGCATGTGGGTAGTTCTGAGTCAGGGTTGAGCTACGCATGATCCAGGTCATAGCGCAGGCCCCTGGCCAGACAATGTCCACTGTGGTGGTCCGGAAACACCCCTGGCTAGTCTTGCTGGGATGTGTCGTTGTCAAAGTACACTTTCTCGACGCACTCATCTCACAAGCTGGCCTAAAACCCAGCCCGCTCCCCCCGCAGCCAACCCAGTTGGTTAGCAGGAGGCGGTCCTGGGGATATGGCGACCTGAAGCTGAAGTAAACAGTTCTTTCCCCGGAGGAGGGCCGGGTGGAGAATTCTGGTCTGTTCCGCCGCTGGCTCTCCGGAGTCCAGCGGCACCCACGAACTGTTATCTGATCCTCCAGGTCCCAAGAGGGTGTGGCTGGTAGTGTGCAAGGCCCCGCCTTGCCGCTCTCAGCCCTCTCTCACTTCACCATCCAGGTTCCAGTGTGGTGGTTCAGGCCGCACCCCATGTGCCGTCTCCCATTCACACTGCTACCTCGCAGAGTCTGACCACACTCCGGGCCGCTTCCATGCCGTCCGAGTCGGGTCCCCGTACTCTGCTGGCGGCTGTCAGCGTGCGAGGCCCTGCCTTGTCACGCGCAGTCCCCCTCACATCGCCAGCAGGTGGCAGTGTGATGGTGCAGGCCGCGCCCCGTGCGCCGTCTCCCATACGCACTGCTGCCTCGCAGAGTCTGACCACACTCCGGGCTGCTTCCATGCCGTCCGAGTCGGGTCCCCGTACTCTGCCTCGCTGCCCCACCCCGGTGCGTCTGTGGTGCCTTTGGTCCCGCTGGCTCGGTGTCTGGAAGCGTGGATAACGCTCCCCAGCCCGTCCAGCTGGCTCATTCGTACCATCAGACTCGGCTATGCGATTCAGTTCGCCCGGCGTCCCCTGGTTTTCAGGGGTGTCCACTACACTCAGGTGTCACTGGACAATGCACCTGTTCTCCAGGTGGAGATTGCTGTCCTCCTGGCGAAGGATGCAATCAAGCCGGTCCCTCCAGCCGATATGAAGTCGGGGTTTTACAGCCCCTACTTCATTGTACCAAAAAGGGCGGTGGGCTACGGCCAATCCTGGATCTGCGCGTCCTGAGCCGGTACCTTCACAAGTTGCCGTTCAAGATGCTCACACAGAAGCGCATTTTCGAATGCGTCCGTCCCCAGGATTGGTTTGCAGCGATCGACCTGAAGGACGCGTACTTTCATGTCTCGATTCTGCCTCCCCTCAGACCCTTCCTACGGTTTGCGTTCGAGGGTCGAGCATATCAGTACAAAGTCCTACCCTTCGGGCTGGCCCTGTCACCCCACGTCTTCAAGAAGGTTGCGGAAGCGGCCATTGTTCTCCTCAAGGAACAAGGCGTTCGTATTCTCAACTATCTCGACGACTGGTTGATCCTGGCCAGCTCGCGAGAGCAGTTGTGCGAACACAGGGACATGGTTCTAGCTCACCTCAGCCGGTTGGGTCTTCGGGTCAACTGGGACAAGAGCAAACTCACCCCCGGGCAGAGGATCTCTTATCTCGGTCTCAAGCTAGACTCGGTCGCCCGGACTGCGCGCCTCACCGAGGAGCGCGTCCAGTCGGTGTTGACCTGCCTGAGTACGCTCAAGCGCAGGACAGTGGCCCCACTGAAACTTTTTCAGAGGCTCCTGGGTCATATGGCATCTGCAGCCGCGGTCACGCCGCTCAGATTGCTCCATATGAGGCCGCTTCAACACTGGCTCCGCGGCCGGGTCCGTGTCCCCGTGACACCGAGCTGCCGTCGCACCCTCATCCGGTGGTCGGACCCCTCGTTCCTGCGGGCAGGAGTGCCCCTGGAACAGGTGTCCAGGCACGCTGTGGTCTCCACAGATGCCTCTGCCACCGGATGGGGGGCCACGTACAACGGGCATGCAGTGTCGGGTCTGTGGACGGGGCCTCAACTGCATTGGCATATCAATTGCCTGGAGTTGCTAGCAGTATGTCTTGCACTGGGCCGCTTCAAGAAGCTGCTGTCAGACAAGCACGTGCTGGTCCGCTCGGACAGCACTACATCAACCATCAAGGTGGTCTACATTCCCGTCGCATGTCGCAACTCGCCCGCCATCTCGTTATGGAGTCAGAAGCATCTGAGGTCGCTTCGTGCCATTCATGTCCCAGGTGCGCTCAACCGTGCAGCCGACGAGGTGTCACGGCAGCCTCCACTTGCGGGCGAGTGGCGGCTCCATCCCCAGGTGGTCCAGCTGATCTGGCAGCACTTCGGCGAGGCCCAGGTAGACCTGTTTGCCTCCCCAGAAACTGCCTACTGCCAGTGGTTCTATTCCCTGACCGGCGGCACGCTCGGCACGGATGCCCTGGCACACAGCTGGCCCCTGGGTCTGCGCAAATATGCGTTTCCCCCAGTGAGCCTTCTCGCACAGCTCCTGTGCAAGGTCAGGGAGGACGAGGAGCAGGTCTTGTTAGTGGCTCCGTATTGGCCCACTCGGACCTGGTTTTCGGACCTGATGCTCCTCACGACAGCCCCTCCTTGGCCGATTCCTCTGAGGAAGGACCTCCTGACTCAGAGACGGGGCACCCTATGGCACCCGCGTCCCGACCTGTGGAACCTCCACGTGTGGTCCCTGGACGGGATGCGGAGGTTCTGAGTGATCTCCCGCAAGCGGTCGTAGACACCATCACTTCCGCTAGAGCTCCTTCCACAAGGAGCCTCTATGCGCTGAAGTGGAACCTGTTCGTTGAATGGTGCTCCTCTCGCTGAGAGGACCCCCGATCATGCTCGGTCAGATCTGTGCCTTCCTTCCTGCAAGAGGGCTTGGAGCGAAGGCTGTCTCCCTCCACCCTCAAGGTGTATGTCGCCGCTATCGCTGCACATCACCATGCAGTTGAGGGTAAGTCCCTGGGGAAACACGATCTGATCGTCAGGTTCCTGAGGGGGGCGAGGAGACTGAATCCTTCTCGCCCTTCCTCCATACCCTCTTGGGATCTGACCCTGGTTCTTACATCTCTCCGGGGTCATCCCTTCGAGCCTCTGCAGTCAGTCGAGTTAAAAGTACTGTCTCTCTAGACCGTCCTCCTGGTTGCACTGGCTTCGCTTAAGAGGGTAGGGGATCTGCACGCATTTTCGGTCGACGAATCGTGCCTAGAATTCGGGCCCGGTGACTCTCACGTCATCCTGAGACCCCGGCCCGGATATGTGCCCAAGGTTCCTACCACTCCCTTCTGAGATCAGGTAGTGAACCTGCAAGCACTGCCCTCGGAGGAGGCAGACCCAGCCCTAGCTTTGCTCTGTCCCGTCCGCGCTCTGCCCCGTCCGCGCTCTGCGTGTGTACGTGGACAGAACGTGAAGCTTCAGGACCTCAGATCAGCTCTTCGTCTGTTACGGAGGCCAGCAGAAGGGAAAGGCTGTCTCCAAGCAGAGGATGGCCCACTGGATAGTGGATGCCATCGCCTTGGCGTACGATTCCCAAGGCGTGCCTTGTCCGCTTGGGTTGAGAGCCCACTCCACCAGAGGAGTGGCCTCTTCCTGGGCGTTGGCTCATGGTGCCTCGCTGACAGATATTGTAGAGCTGCGGGCTGGGCGACACCTAACACGTTCGCTAGATTCTATAGCCTACGTGTAGAGCCGGTATCTTCCCGTGTACTCGCTTCCACTAGCCGGTAGACGCTTTGAACCCGCTCTAAGTGTCGGCTTGCAATGCCATTCCCACCCCTGGGCCGGATACGTGCATCTATTGACTCCAGTCGTGTTCCCCACTTGGCGAACCCTGTCGAGTTCCTCCGCCTCCCCCTTCGGCTCGGAAGGGGTTTCGTAACTGTGGCGCTTTATTTGGGATCCCAATTCGTCAGTCACTACTGACGTACTTCGAACATGACCGACTGAAAGGGAACGTCTCGGTTACGTATGTAACCCTCGTTCCCTGAAGGAGGGAACGGAGACGTACGTCCCGTCGCCACAGTTTCTGTACCCTCGCTGTTGTGCGGACACCAGTTGTCTCCTCAGCGAAAAACAGAGTGCGATTCCATCTGCTTCCTATTTATATACACCTGTCGGAGGCGGTGCGCATTATGCAAATATCGCACGCCAATTCCATTGGCTTGTTTTAGTTCTCTCGAAGCTGATAGGGCTCTCTAGCGATATCCCAATTCGTCAGTCACTACTGACGTACGTCTCCGTTCCCTCCTTCAGGGAACGAGGGTTACATACGTAACCGAGACGTTTTTCTCAGTTATTTTGCTTTATTTCCAGATTCAATCATAGGATCGTTCTTATGGACTAAATCATGTACGCACATGCGCACTCTTCAAAAACGGTGCTTAAAATCTCTTGACAAACTAAAATATGTAAATGACATTTGTATATACTCGAAATAAAAGATATAAATTGTACTTAATGTCAGCTTGCTTATTTTGTTTAAGATAACGATTTATCAAGTTCACATTTTATAAAAACAAGAAACTATGCTTCTAACCACAGCTCGGGAGCTGTCGTTCCAACCACACAAGTTTGTGATGTTGTTTGCGAATGTTCGTTTGAACTATGGTTTCGGGAAACACCAAATCGTTGAACTATGTTAGTAAAGACGGAACTTGCGATTTTAGTTGGCTAACTGCTTTTGGGAAACGTACCCCAGTAATGAAACAAGTGATGTATTTATAAGTGAGTCATTGAATCATTCAAACATAATAATTCATTCAAATCATTTAAACATAGCCTGCGCAATTAATATTTCATCAGAACCTCTAATAAATTACATATTATTTTGTTAAGTTGGAGTTCAGAATCATGGGAGAAGCTAATTTTATTGTGGGGGTGGGTAGAAGGACTGTTAAATTAAAAATGAAGATTATTATTGCTGTCTTTTTTTGTCAATTCAGTTTTATTTCTATAGGTTTTGTAACATTCTAAAAGCTCTTTATTCCACAGATAGTATGGTAAGTACATGCAACAATACAAGAATAATAAAACATTGCATTGATATAAAAAGGAAACTTACTTTCGATACTTAAAGTACTTCTGTACTTTTACTTAAGTAAAAAAAAACTGTCTTTACAACTTTCACTTCTAACGGAGTAATATTTGACCAGTAGTATCTGTACTTTCACTCAAGTAATAAAGTTGTGTACTTTGTCCACCTCTGCAAATTTACAATAAGGTCCCATTAGGTAATGTTTGTTAATGATATTGTAAAAATACTGTTCATTGTTATTTCATGTCAGCTCAGGTCCATTAAATAATATTAACAGATACAACTTTTAACTTTTAATGATACATTAGTAAACAGCAAATGATTAACAAATGCTACTGCGACCTGCCGCTGCCAGAGAGAGCACCAACCCCTGCTGAAAAATAGTGTAAACAAATGTTTAAAAATAAATCGCCTATTAAGTCTTTAAGTAGCCTGTTAAGTATTAAGTATTTGATGCTGTAATGAACAACATAGCTAATACAAAAATCTGAATGGCTGTTTGAAAGATAGTACAGCAGACAAAATCTAAAAAGATTTTTGACAAAATCTAAAAAAAAAAAACTATAATTAATATATATATATATATATATATATATACACAGGTGCTGGTCATATAATTAGAATATCATCAAAAAGTTGATTTATTTCACTAATTCCATTCAGAATGTGAAATTTGTATATTATATTCATTCATTACACACAGACTGATATATTTCAAATGTTTATTTCTTTTAATTTTGATGATTATAACTGACAACTAAGGACAATCCCAAATTCAGTATCTCAGAAAATTAGAATATTGTGAAAAGGTTCAATATTGAAGACACCTGGTGCCACACTCTAATCAGCTAATTAACTCAAAACACCTGAAAAGGCCTTTAAATGGTCTCTCAGTCTAGTTCTGTAGGCTACACAATCATGGGAAGACTGCTGACTTGACAGCTGTCCAAAAGACGACCATTGACACCTTGCACAAGGAGGGCAAGACACAAAAGGTCATTGCAAAAGAGGCTGGCTGTTCACAGAGCTCTGTGTCCAAGCACATTAATAGAGAGGCAAAGGGAAGGAAAAGATGTGGTAGAAAAAAGTGTACAAGCAATAGGGATAACCGCACCCTGGAGAGGATTGTGAAACAAAACCCATTTAAAAATGTGGGGGAGATTCACAAAGAGTGGACTGCAGCTGGAGTCAGTGCTTCAAGAACCACTACGCACAGACGTATGCAAGACATGGGTTTCAGCTGTCGCATTCCTTGTGTCAAGTCACTCTTGAACAACAGACAGAGTCAGAAGCGTCTTGCCTGTGCTAAAGACAAAAAGGACTGGACTGCTGTTGAGTGGTCCAAAGTTATGTTCTCTGATGAAAGTAAATTTTGCATTTCCTTTGGAAATCAGGGTCCCAGAGTCTGGAGGAAGAGAGGAGAGGCACACAATCCACGTTGCTTGAGGTCCAGTGTAAAGTTTCCACCGTCAGTGATGGTTTGGGGTGCCATGTCATCTGCTGGTGTTGGTCCACTGTGTTTTCTGAGGTCCAAGGTCAACGCAGCCGTATACCAGGAAGTTTTAGAGCACTTCATGCTTCCTGCTGCTGACCAACTTTATGGAGATGCAGATTTAATTTTCCAACAGGACTTGGCACCTGCACACAGTGCCAAAGCCAGTACCTGGTTTAAAGGACCATGGTATCCCTGTTCTTAACTGGCCAGCAAACTCGCCTGACCTTAACCCCATAGAAAAACTACGGGGTATTGTGAAGAGGAAGATGCGACATGCCAGACCCAACAATGCAGAAGAGCTGAAGGCCACTATCAGAGCAACCTGGGCTCTCATAACACCTGAGCAGTGCCACAGACTGATCGACTCCATGCCATGCCAGGCAAAAGGAGCCCCAACTTATTATTGAGTGCTGTACATGCTCATACTTTTCATGTTCATACTTTTCAGTTGGCCAAAATTTCTAAAAATCCTTTCTTTGTATTGGTCTTAACTAATATTCTAATTTTCTGAGATAATGAATTTGGGATTTTCCTTAGTTGTCAGTTATAATCATCAAAATTAAAAGAAATAAATATTTGAAATGTATCAGTCTGTGTGTAATGAATGAATATAATATACAAGTTTCACTTTTTGAATGGAATTAGTGAAATAAATCAACTTTTTGATGATATTCTAATTATATGACCAGCACCTATATGTATATGTATCTGTGTGTATATATAATAAAATATAATTCCAATCTTTGTTATCAACATCATGAAGTGAATTAAATATTGCATTACATCATGTTTTCCCAGCCTGGGGTTGGTGATTAAGTTTGAGTTTAATGAAAAGCTATTTATTAAATCATGAAAATGTAAAGTTAAAATAAATAATTATAAAATAAAATCAAAACACTTAAGATTAAATATTTGTTTACCTGTTGGGGAAAAATTTGTGAATTCCTGCATTGTGTAAATATAAAATGTAAATATATGTATATGTAAATATACATATGAAGTATTTTAAATATGAAGTATTTTAAAATGTAATATAATCTAATTACAAGTACTCAATTTTTGGAAATTGATTACGTAATTCCAGATTATCCAGATTTCTTTTTCAAATACATGCTGTTCTCAGGGATGGGCAAAAATACATCAAAATGTATTTTAAAATAAAATACAAAATACCTTAATTTTAAATGTATCAAAATAAACTACAAAATACAGCAGCCAAACCATGTATCAAAATAAACTACTGTATTTTTGTATTTTGAAAATACTACAAAATACTTTTACAAGGGAGCATGAAATTTCTTTGCAAACCTTTCATCAGCTGGCCCATTTGATCTATCCCTTCACCATTACACTGACTTGATTAAGTAAACAATGTTTGATAGCAACAGTTTTTCTTTGCCCGAGTCATGCAATAAATCTGACATATGCAACCAGTTAAAGGCACAAATATGCAGGATTTTTAGATTAAAATATTCAAAAACCACTAAAACAATGTTATATTTTTTTGTTGACTTGTGTACTTACATTATCCCAAATGTTCCCAAGAAATTCTAAATAAGCAAGAGAAATAAGCTATTTTAACCAGGACACACACCGTGTCCTTGTGTCGCCTATCAATGACATCATTACCCTCGATTTCCCATTTTATTTTGTCAAAAACCATGGAAACATCAAAGACACTTTAGTACTGTATATTATGAGTTTTATTAGACAGGGAAGCAACAGTTTGGATACATTCATTGACAGAAAACTCATCATGTTATATCGCTTAACACATTAAGGGCCAGATTTACTAAACGGGGCAAATTACCGTGAGAGTGCAATTCCACAGATGTGTTGATGGGACTGGCAAGTTTTGCACGTGATCTGCTGACATGCAAATATAGGCCAACATAGTTTGGCAAACGATATGTTCGGATAAGGTCTTACTTTGGCATTTCAAAGAAATTAATAAACCTTCTACGCGCTCTCTGTTCTCTGCGGTGTCTCCTCCTAACAGCAACAATTGCAGCCATGTCACAAAATGTGTTCAGACATGCTTTTTTAGGGCATTAAATAATGGTGTAAATACCAATTGACGAGCGCAAACATTAGTAAATCGCATTGTGTGATTCATTTAAATACTCTCCTCCCATAAGTTTTGGATCTGAAAGGGAAACTCCTAAAAATGCATATGCAATAAGGTCAGCTGCAAACACAACTCGGTCCATGCGTTTTCAGCGCTAATTTTATACTGCGTGTCTTTAGTAAATCCCGACAGTAGTTTTTTAACATCAAAAGAGGCTGTTAGTAAATCTGGCCCTAAGTCTTTTTGTTTGAATCTCGTTTTCTTGATTTATCGTGAGTACCATGTTTTACCATGACTAATATTGATCTAGCTTACTGCAGTGTGCCTCATAGTAGCACTATACCAACTTTCAACACACAAATGTATCTAATATGATAAGCAGCGCTGCTTTACCCTATGTGCACATGACCGGAAGAAGTGGAAGCGGTGACTATGGCATAATAAAAGATCCGCTGCTGTCGAGCTGTGTGTCGCACTCGTCTCTCATTAGTAATCGCTCCAGTGGGTTTGTTACTGCTGTCATAGCACTCGGTTCTGCCCTGCTTCATACTACAGTAACGTTAATAATCTCTCCATAAACATGATTTCTGCCTAAGTCCTGTCCCAATTCTTTTCCACCGGCTATAGACGACAAGACAAAACATCCCATGATTCCGTGAAATCAAGGTATCATCGAGGTTTGCCTTTGTTTTGAATTAGCGATATTTAGAGGCAAAAATTTACATATTGTGGCTTTAACAGAACAAATATTCACATATCCTTGTGATCTCCCAGATGAAGGTTAGTTTTAAAGTAACCAAAAGTATAATGTTTGCAAATGACTCATAATTGTATCCTAATTTAGTTACTTGGTGTTTGGTAATGAAGGGCATACTTTGCATCAGCAACACTGACTCAATGACAAACAAGTCATTCATAAGAAGACAACTGATGGCACTTGTATTCATAGCAACTAGTTTTTAACCAATTAATCGTTTGATTGTTAATCATAAATATAGGGGGTTGCTGCTCTGTAATGTTTTCAAGAACATTATGTAAATTAGTATACTATTTATCCTAGGCTACCAAAATGAACACCAAAACTTAACATGAACTCTCTGCAAACTATAGAGTAGGCACCAATTTTATGATGTCATCATGTCGACTTCTTACAAAGTATTTTACAGTATTTTAAAAATACAAAAATACAAAACACTAAAGTATTTTGATACAAAATACAAAGCCATTTTCATCAACCCTATCAAATACAAATTACAAAATACTATTTTGTATTTGAAATACGTATTTGAAATACATGTATCATAAATACTGCCCATCCCTGGCTGTTCTTTTGAAATTTATATCATGAAAGAATTCTGAAAAACTGCATCACAGTTCCTACAAAATACTAAGCAGCACAACCGTTTTTAACTGTGAAAATAAGAAATGTTTATTGAGCAGCAAATCAGCATATTAGAATAATTTCTGAATGATCAAGTGACGCTGAAGCTGGAGAAGATGCTGAAAATTCAGATTTGCATCACAGAATAATGCATTTTAAAATATATGAAACTAGAAAGGTTTTAATTTGTAATACTATTTGAACTAGTGGTTTTCAGATTTTTGATCAAATAAATGCCGCCTCTGTGAGCATAAGAGACTTTTCAAAAACATTTTAATTTTGTTACAAAGTCAACTGGTACTCTGAACTATTCATGATTCCCTCAGCTTGGTGCCACCACCATGTTTCTCCATGGGTATGGTGTTCTTTTGCCGATGTTCATTGTTATTTTTCATTGTGCCAATGTTGCACACACAGAAGAGGCGGAGACTTCTGGTGGCACATATATTGTTTTATTGCTGTAAAAACACATAAACAGAGATAGGAATTAGTTATTTTCAACTGTTTATCAGTGACTGCCAGAGTGGCTTCTTCATATATAAATGAAGCTCTATGTCCTGAAACTCACTTTGCACAATCTTATGACACTACATCAAAAGAAAATAAGAATATATTGCTGTATACTGTCTGTAACACATTAACATTTCCATTACATCAGACAGACAATAATACTCAATACTCAATAAACATACACAAACGGTGTATAAGCACTTAGTTTCCTTTTTAGTATGCTATGTCTCTCTGTGTGCTCTGTTATAAACGATCTGTATCAGCAATTTATTTATTCCTAACCCATGACAGGTTTACAGAACACAAACGTAACAATAAACAAATATAAACTCTTTCATAACCAATTATTACAATTATATTGTAATACTAACAACATTAAGCAATATGATTATGTTGCTGTAATATCTCGCGGCCTCCACCAGCCCAGCGGAGTCGGCCGCCTCCCAGCCGCGATTGCGCAATCCATCGCGCGGGCGCCGCCGGCCGCATCTCAACCGTTAAATTTATCGAATTAATATACAAATTCATCAAACTAACACATATAACTAACGTATAACATTTTATGAACACAAACTGTGATGCCACATCACTCATCTTACCTGTAAAAACACATAAACAGAGATAGGAATTAGTTATTTTCAACTGTTTATCAGTGACTGCCAGAGTGGCTTCTTCATATATAAATTAAGCTCTATGTCCTGCGGCTCACGATCGCCCTCTAGCGTCACCCGCCAGCGTCTACAGGTCTACGTGATGTTCAAGTTGGCATCATTGCACAATACTATATACAAATATATTTTGATATACATTTAACACAAGAACCATATTTTACAAATGACAACTAATAATATTAATGATAAGCAATACATACATAACTACTTGAGTTCATACCACTACACCAAACATACCTTTTACAGTTTTGGCCAAAAGGTTCAATCTTGGTCTCATCAGACCATAACACATTTTTCCACATGGTTTTGGGAGACTGAATATATGTTTTTGGAAAATAGAGCTGGATGGGTTTTTTTTAGTCAATATAGGCTTGCATTTTGCCACCCTGCCCCACAGCCCAGAGAGATGGAGAATACGGGAGATAGTTGTCACATGTAGGAGGCAACCAGTACTTGCCTGAAAGAGCTGCAACTCTTTTAATATGTTGCTAGGTTTCTTAACAGCCTCCCTGACCTAGTTTTCTCTTTGTCTTCTAATAATGTCACTGTTGTGCCATACTTGATCCATTTGTTGATGACCGTCTTTGCTGTGATTCCATGGTATATCTAATGCCTTGGGAAAAAAAATTGTAGCCCTCACCTGAGCACTACCTTTCAACAATGAGATTACGCTGATGCTTCATGAGCTCTTTGTGGCCCGTGACTCTTCTAGCAGCACGCAACCAAGAAGAATCAGAAAAATCTTACAAAAACAGCTGAGATTTATTTTGAATCACTTCAGGTGAAAACAGTCATGCACTATTTCACATGAGCATGGTTAGTTAATTCTGAACATAGCCAATTACGGAAGGGTGTGCACACTTATACAGTTTGGTTATTTTTATCTTTTTTTCTTTGAAATGTGTCACTTTGGTTTTCAGTGGCGCTACATAGGTTATATTTTTTACATTAAAGGGTTAGTTCACCCAAAAATGAAAATTCTGTCATTTATTACTCACCCTCATGCTGTTCCACACCCGTAAGACCTTCGTTAATCTTCGGAACACAAATTAAGGTATTTTTGTTGAAATCCGATGGCTCCATGAGGCCTGCATAGGGAGCAATGACATTTCCTCTCTCAAGATCCATTAATGTACTAAAAACATATTTAAATCAGTTCATGTGAGTACAGTGGTTCAATATTAATATTATAAAGCGATGAGAATATTTTTGGTGCGCCACAAAAAATAAAAAATAAAAAAAAATAACGAATTATATAGTGAAGGCCGATTTCAAAACACTGCTTCAGGAAGCTTCGGAGCATAACGAATCAGCGTGACAAATCAGCTGTTCGGAGCGCCAAAGTCACGTGATTTCAGCAGTTTGGCGGTTTGACACGCGATCCGAATCATGATTCGACATGCTGATTCATAATGCTCCGAAGCTTCCTGAAGCAGTGTTTTGAAATCAGCCATCACTAAAGTCGTTATTTTGTTTTTTTGGTGCACCAAAAATATTCTCGTCGTTTTATAATATTAATATTGAACCACTGTACTTATATGAACTGATTTAAACATGTTTTTAGTACATTGATGGATCTTGAGAGAGGAAATGTCATTGCTGGCTATGGAGGCCTCACTGAGTCATCGGATTTCAACAAAAATATCTTAATTTCTGTTCCGAAGATTAACGAAGGTCTTACGGGTGTGGAACGGCATTAGGGTAAGTAATAAATGACAGAATTTTCATTTTTGGGTGAACTAACCCTTTAAGGATGCAAAAGTCCTGATATGATTTATCATAGTTTCATTTTTTACATCACAAAAACCAGCTGTTTTAACAGCTTCCAGAAATACTTGATTCTTTTGGGTCAATCAATTGTCAAATATTTCTGAATAATGACAAACCTAACTTAACTACAATACTGTGGTCATGCGTTGTCTTTCCACAGTCTGCAGAAGTAACTCAACTCAGACTCAAATACAGTTACCCCATCACCCCTTTGTATTTTTGTCTTTGTTCCCCACAGGTAGCAGAAGTCTTCTAGGTTGTGGGCACATTTTGACCCCGTCGAAGCCTTTCGCGTCAAAAGCAACGCAGCCCTGCGTTTCAACAAAGCACACGCTCAGCTACATGGCCGTGCACACTTTGGCAGTTTGAAAAGCCGTTTCCAGTGCCTCCGTGACATCGGCCCCATTCAGTCACCTGAGTTGGTGGCATGCACCATCAAAGCCTGCTGTGTCCTGCACAACATCTGCAAGAAGTTCTCTGTGCCGTTACCCTTGGATTTTAGCACAGAACCGCTCCATCCACCATCAGAGGTGGTGAACATCCTGGCAGAGCAGCCATTTGACTACATGGAAGACACTAAAGAGGAGATGATAGAAATGTTTTTTAATACTGCCGAAGATGGAAACGAATGAGATGTGACCAGCTGTGTGAAAGAACAGTTATGATAGCAAGAAGCCAGAAACCCTTAGTTTAAACCATGTACTGAATTCTATGAATGAAGTGAACACAGACAAATGCATGCTGTAATACTAGTTGATTCTTCATATACATAAGCTTTATTCAGCTAATCAATAATTGACAAGTTAATGCTAATACACTAATATTCGTTAACATGTGATATGAATAAAAACAAAATGTTTGTTTATGGAAGGCCATAAACCAAGCTGACACAATAATACAAGTCTGTTACAAAAAAAAATAATAATAATAATAATATTGCAGTGGTACCATAATTCAGTGATGTTATCTGTAATATCATGGTTCTTTGACAGAGCATCCTACTAATTAATTACCTTATTTATGTATACCAAAAAAGTGTCATGGAATTGCCATGGTCATGTCCAAAAAAATAATTATAGTACCATGTCCAAAGAAAGATGTTAATACCTGGTAATTTAATAATTTGTGAGGTAATTATGTCTGGAATCATATCACATTGTGCCTGGTTAGGACACGTTTACACGACACCACTTTCAACTAAAAAAAAGGGACACTTTTTATCCATTTGGGCCTTTCATTTATTTGCACGACAATGCATTTTGGTGGCCTGAAAACTTTAAAATGTGTTTCAAATTATACCATTATAGTTTCTGTGTAAACTACAGAAATGTGAACTTGGTGACATCATGCACATGTGTATTATGTGTTCATTCTGTAGGCGTGTACTGTTTGTTTATGAAGGGACATCACCAACTACTTGCCTGGCATGCAAAATAAAGTGTTTTTAAAAATTTCTGCAGATCCGTGTGAACAGGGATTGGTTTGACAATGCTGTCGTTCTGTACGCAAAACTTTTCAAAACTGCGAAGAAAAAATAATTTGTTTGTAGTACATTGTTGTCGTGTAAACGTACCCTTAGTCCATGACTTTTGCTTTGAGTATATTTAAGAATATAGTATTCTTAATTAGGACAGCTCAGTATTTGTACAATATTAACAGCAGATTGATTTAAATGTTAAGTGCTTAAATTTCAGTTCTTACTAAAGTGACTTGCAGTGCAAAAAAAAAAAAAAAATCACATTACTGGCAAACACCAAAACCCATAACTCGCATGATTTACCAAAGCACAACGTGTTCCCAGACAAACATCCTTTGGTGGTTCCAGAACAATGTTCCCATCAAACAACTCCATCGCTCTAAACTTTCATGGGCAAAATACAGTCATTTCAATACATGATCTGGAATTTTCCGTGCACATTTTGCAATGGGTTCAAGTTGGTCACATGAATTTGCAGCGTAAATTAACATACATTTTATGCCTAATTTGAAAGTGACTTAAATATGACTGAAATGGCTGACCGCTCCTTAACCCTAAAATCTGGTGTTTTTTTCTTTCTTTCTGTGGAATACAAGCGTATTAAGAAATTGAAGAATGAAGAATCTTTGGTAACACTTTACTTGAAGGGGTGTGCATAAGACTGACATGACACCTTCATAATCATGACATGACACGTGTCATGAATATGAAGGAGGTTTTATGAATGTTTATGACAACTGTCATTAAGTGTCATTCGCTCAATTATGTCATTTTTAATGCAAAGATGACATTGTTTGAGATGTCCGAGTTATGACAACTTGACATAAACCAATACATCGTAACCTGTCAGTGTGTTTGTCATGACAACTTGACATCATTTAGCTTTATCGGTTAACATTACATTAAACTGTCATGTCGTTGGTTTTGACATGAGGCCATTATAATAGTGTCATAAATATGTATCTTGAGCTCAAGTACAGTGGTACAAATTGAACTTGTCATTAAAATGTCATTAAGTGACAATACTCTGACAAATAATTTTATAACAGCGTCATGACTATTTTTCATTTCATGTTTTTTTTTGTTTTTGTTTTTTGTTTTTTTAAGTTTCCCCCAACAGAAGGTCAGATAATAGACAATTTCAAATTTCGTAAAAAAGATGACACTGTTATAAAATAATGGTAACACTTTATTTTAGGGTCTTTTAACTAGTTGCTTATTACTATTAGCATTCATATGGCTAAAATATTGACTGTTTATTAGTACTTATAAAGCACATATTAATGCCTTATTCTGCATGATCTTATTCTACATTCTTAATCCTACCCAATACCTAAACCTAACAATTAACTAAGCAGTAAATTAAGAGTTTATTGAGGGAAAAGTCATAGTTAATCGTTTATATATGTGTTCCCTATACTGAAGTGTTACCAAAATAATGTAATGTAATGTTAACCCATAAAGCTAAGTAGTTTTTTAAGTTTGATAATTAATCTGCTATGTCATGTTTATGACAGGTTATGATGTTTTGCTAATGTCACGTTGTCATGACAAAGACACTGACAGGTTATGATGTGTTGGTTTTTGTCAAGTTGTCGTAACAAAGACATCTCAAACAATGTCATCTTTGCATTAAAAATGACATAATTGAGCGAATTACATTTAATGACAGTTGTCATAAACATGCATAAAACCTCCTTCATATTCATGACACATGTCATGTCAAGATTATGAAGGTGTCATGTCAGTCTTATGCACACCCCTTCAAGTAAAGTGTTACCGAATCTTTTTCTGATCTTTTCATACAACAACGGCTCACAGTAACCATGACAAACAAACAAATCTTTCCTTCCCCTGCAGCTCTCAAATATCATTCTCTATTTCACATACAGATTTGAAATGATTTAAATCAGGGGTGCCCAATCTTGTTCCTGGAGATCTATCTTCCTGTGAAGTTCTTCTCCAAACTCTGATTAAACACACCATGGTCTGTGTCCAAAATCTCATACTTTGAGTAAGTACTTAAAACAGCTCAAAAAAAAGTATGTTCTATATAGTATTTTGTCGACTACTGTGAATTTGGAAGCAGTTCTTTTGTGACATACTGACATTGATTTCATTTTTTTTTTTTTTTTTTTTTGGGGAAATAAGTGCTACCTGACTAGGGAAAAAAAAAAAAAAAACTGAGAAAGAAGGCTGTTGTCTTCCCTTTTGCCAAATAGGTAAGAAAACACCCATAATGCACTGGGCATGCTGCTGTCCAAGGCCACTCCCACCAGTCTGCTATGGATACGTTTACCAGAGTCAAAACCACCTTGCTTTAGTAGGAAATACTTCTTAGCAAACTTTTTTTGTATTGTTACTGGGTGCAAGATGTCAAAGATTAAACATTTAGCAGAAGTTCGTTACTTTCAGTTGCCAGTGAAGGATCCAGCGCATTGTAAGCAGTGGCTAAAAAATACAAAGATTCATAAATATGGAGAGAATGCTGTGACAGAAAATCTGAAAAACCTCTTTGTAGTTAACATTTTAAATCTCATACTTTGAGTAGGTACTCATTTTGAATAAATAATTACTTCACAAACGCTAATAAAAAGTATGTTATATAAAGTATAAATGTGTGTAGTTCATCTGGGTACTATTTTATGAGTACTGTAAATTTGGACATTTCTTTTGTCATATACTGTTTATCTCCTAGCAGGGAAGTGTGTGATTTCGGATGCAGCCATAATCTTCAGGAACACTTGATAATTACATACGGGTGTTAGATAGGGCTAGGAACAGGAATGGGCAACCCTGATATAAATATATGACACATTTTTTTGTCTTTAGTTGAACTATTCCTTTAAAGCTTGTTAAGCAACAGACAGCTAAGAATACATGTCTCTGGCATAATGGAAAAATATAGTGGAAAAATACTTTAATTGTTGGTCATGGTTTTTAGCATCCATCTTAAAACAAATAAAATTAAACTGATATAGTCAGTTAAATTAAATAGACTCTCTTGTATATCAATTTTAGAATAGCAAATATCTAATTGTTTAAAAAGTAATGTGCAAAAAAGCAGTGCTAAGTACAGCTCAAGCAAAAATTGAACATAAAAAACAAGGCTATATACACATATATTTAGATGAATAAAGACTGGCAGTAAAGTTTAAATGGTCCCACTTTATATTATGTGGCCTTAACTACTATGTACTTACATCAAAAAATAAGTACAATGTACTTATTGGGTTCATATTGATTTGCAAAACACATTTGCAGCTATTGAGGTGGAGTACGGGTAAGGTTAAGGAAAGCTTTGGTGGTATGGGTAGGTTTAAGGGTAGGGGTAAGGGTTAAGGGATGGGTCAACAGTGTAATTATAAATGTAATTACAGAAATTAATTACAGATGTAATTACATGCAGGTGTTTTTTAAAATATAAGTACAATGTAAAAACATGTATGTACACAATAAGTGCATTGTATCAAATGATTAATTTAAATGTAAATACATAGTAGTTAAGGCCACTTAATATAAAGTGGGACCGTTTAAATGGTAAACTCTTAGGCCTGGTTTCACAAACAAAGCTTAGATTAAGCCAGGATTAGGACTTAGTTTATTTCGGATATTTAAGTAGCTTTTATAAATGTGCCTTAGAAAAAAGAAAAAAAACATTACTGGTGTGTATCTTAAGACAAAACAATGGCACTGAGATATTTTAAAATATGCCTTCTCAGCCTTGTCTGTGAAACCGGGGGTTAGTGCTTTATAGCTTAAGCACAGAATACTACTATTTTTCAGTCCTGTTAGCAGTGGAGTATTATTATTAATATTATTATTATTATTTTAAATAAATTAATTATAATAACAAATGTACATATGGTGTGAAATATTTCATTTAATGTTTTGAAAGTCATGCTGAAAATATACCACTGTGGTTTTCAAGATTGTGCTAACAAATTCCATGACTGTTTTTGATTGTACGTTGTTATTATTATAAGAACACTATTTTGCTAACCATATGTGAATAATGTTACATTTTAAGATGTTCTTTTAATTTTGCTCATATTTTACTTCCATTTTCATATTGTCTTAATGCTATTGCATTGACATAGATCATGTCTGAGTTTTCATAGAGAGGCTCTGACTTAGCCACGCCTTTGGGTTGCAGAGAATCCATGATGCACTGGTGCAGGAACACGTACTGAGACTGTAAGAGACAGAGAGGAGAAGCATAAGACACTTGAAGATGGTGAAAGTTGTCTGCCATACAGGGATACACATCTCTTAGTCTTAATTTCCAAGTGATAATATTAAACCTTATACCAAAGTGTTTTTTAATGACCTTCAAACTCATAATCAAAAGAAGCATGCCTTGAGAACCTGGTTAGAGTAACTGCTGCTACACTTGTAGAAAAATATGTACTATATTACTGCATTTTGCTATGAATTCTAGGAGCTGCTGTCAAGTTGGAAAACTTAAACCGCTGGACAAACTGGGTTTTCAATAAAACTGGTCTGAGGGAGGGTGCTACCTGACTAGAAAAAAAACCTGAAAGCTGTGGTCTTCCCTTTTGCCAAATAGGTAGGAAAACTTCCCATAATGCACTGGGCATGTTGCTGTCCAGGCCACTCCCACCAGTCTGCTATGGATACATTTACCAGAGTCAAAACCACCTTGCTTTAGTAGGAAATACTGCTTAGCAAACTTTTAGTCATACTAGTTATGATTTGTATTGTTCCTGGGTGCAAGGAAATCTGAAAAAACCTCTGTGTTTGTAGTTAACATTTCAAAATGGATGACCACGAACACAACACAGTTTTATGCCAAACATCATGTACAGGTAAGAAAGCTGTTGCCATAGTTTTCCATTTTTCTGCTTAAAGAGTACACATAGTCCGATACAATTTTCGGTGATAAACTTACCCTTACAATAACTGCTCTGTTAATAAACCTCTATGAATCTGACTGTCTGTGGGCAAAAATGTGGAAGTTTGCTGTGTGTGAGGGAAGTGGACTTTCACTGATGAATAAACGTGAATTTCTCAGTCCATGTAACATGAAGAATGAGTAAACATTGTTCATTTACATATACTATCGATATTGTAACCATACAAAGCGAGTTGCTAATCGGCAAAGTTGCACTTTAATTGTAGGGTTTTACCTGAATTGCTTGTCTTGACCTATTTGTTTCTGTATTTTTCATATAGTTATATTTGTTTTATTGCTATTTAAAGGGGTCATGAATTGAGAAATCAACTTTTCCTTGAGCTTTTGATATAAGAGGTCAACGTACTATAAGAATATCCAGTAAGTTTCAGAACTGAAAACTTCCTTGTTAGTCTAATAAAAAGCTTTTATTGAGACCAGACTCATCCTGGAATGTGCCCATCTATGACCTAGATAGATAAAACACTGCCTCTGCAGAAGAAATCAACACCTACTTTATCATTTCAACATTAGACCCGCCCACTGGCAGGTTGGTGAGATGACGAGGAGAGAAGAGTGATACAGGTCTAAAAATAATATTACCTTTCAAAGGATCCTAATGCGAGGAATATGGTTATTTATTTTCAACGTGTATGTCTTATTTATTTGTATTCGGTACATTTCACTATGGATTCTTTGGTAATTCAATTGCATTTCGGTGCAGGCTTTGCAAACAGAATTATAAATTATATATAGAAAGCGATAAAAGAACACTCCCTTAAAAATAGCTGGAGCTGTCAATCAAACAGCGCACGTTTATCAGTGACTGAGTTCTGGACTCACGCCAAAACTCCTGTTTTATTCAACGAATCACGTTTGCATTGTTAGTTATGATGGAAGCATTTGTTAGTGTACAGAAATTGAGTTGCAATGATGAGATCACTGCTTTCATGCACTCAACAACATGTCTGTGATCGGCTACAATGTTCATCACTGCAACCTTTCATGCCATGATCTAAATATAATGCCACAGATCTAAATGTAATGTTATGATAAACACTTTTCATGATTAGTTAACCTTGAGAGCTGTAATAGAAAAAAAAAAAAAAAAAAAAACGTGCTAAAAGTTTTCGAGATAGTAATACTTAGCTACATACATACATATTTCATATGCAAAGATGTTAGCCGATCACAGCAGTGGGCATTTACACTAAAGTCTCTCAGCAGACGCTCCTTAAAACAACAGTTTAAATAGGGCTAAAAGGGCTAAAATCAGGGTAGGAAAAAATATTTTTTTTCTAGATTGACAATTTTTGATGTAAAAAGCATACTAACATCATGAGTGCACCCTCAGTAAACATTATAAAACAACACAGTTCATGACCCCTTTAAAGTGTTTTCATTTCATGTTGCTTAGTTTTTTGTAAATTGTGTTATACAAGCAGCTGAACTTATTGGCATGAGTGCTGCAAAGGCCACTTTTGATCAATTTAAAACGAAAAAGCCAAAATTTGATATCCCAAAACATGCTAAATATTAATACATTAACATTTTTGGTGACACTTTATTTTAGGGTCTTTTAGTTGTTTATTAGCATGCATATTATTAGAATATTGGCTATTAATTAGAACTTATTAAGCACATTTTAATACCTTATTCTACATGACTGTATTCTACATTCTTAATCCTACCCAATACCTAAACTTAACAACTACCTTACTAACTATTAATAAGCAGTACATTCAGGGAGTTTATTAAGGGAAAAGTTGTAGTACTGTATATAGTTTATATGTGTTCCCTGTACTAAAGTATTACCACATTTTTAAAGTTCAAGTAGCTAGTTAAGTAGTTTAAATAATTGTAGCATTATTTCATGATATATTCCAGTTAAAAATATACATTCCTTTTTTCTTTTAAGGTAAAATTCTGGTGATCACAGCTGCCATTTTTAACAATTGTTTTTCAGACTCTATAAATGGCTTTGATTATTTTTTATTTTTTTTACTTTTTTTTATAGGTGTTTGAATCCTCTAGGAGAATGTTAGCCATAATTGAAATATATTCAACATTATCATAATAATCACCATAATAATAATAACACTCAGATCCAATTCATGCCAGATTGCCAATAAACCTCGTAATGCAAGGAATGTTAGCATCATGGACTAAAACGGTGTTACCTCAGTTTGCACCATAAGTGGCCGGCAGAATCTCATTTGCTGGACAAACGCTGCAATGCCCACTGCCTTTTCTCTGTCCAGCTGCTGCAGCAGAACGTCCAGTGCGATCAGCGTACCTGTCCGGCCCACTCCAGCACTAGATTATGGAGTGGATGAAGATGAGTATAAACATTTGCTTTAATCAAGTGGTTTGTTTAATAATGTTGTGCTGTCAGCTATCTGAATCAGTGTGACTCATGATTGGTGTCAAGTTAATGTTTGAGTTGGGTTTTAAAGTGTGTAGTGTTCACCTGCAGTGTACGACTGTTGGCCCTGCGGAGAAGGAACTCTCTATGTGTTGACGGACGAGTCCTCTGAATTGGATTAGCTCCTCTGTGCCAGAGGGAACACCATGATCCGGCCACGCTGTGAAGTGGAAGTGCTTCACTGTTCGTGTTTCAGAGGTGCTTTTCTATCATGTACAAAAATAGACAGAAACAGATTGTGTCTTCAGGTTATAGCTGCCCATGGATGCTTTCTGTTTATATTCATAAGTTAAAGGGCTCATATCAAAAGGTAAATGTGATTTCACCAAGTACAACATGTTCCTAAATCAACATGTTGATGCTGGAACAACACTCCAATCAACCAAGTCAGATTTGAGGGACAATTCTACAGTTTATGCCAAGTTTAGGCTTACACCCAGGGTTAGTTGCTTCTAAATTAGTGTTATTCACCTCTCATTTCCCTCTGATTTTAGGTATAAGTTATGAGTATGGTTAGGTTGGACTAAATTTTTGGGCTAGAATGTTGTCTAGGATCAACAAATTATGTTAATCCAGGAAAATGTCTTACTTGGCAAAGTTACAGTGACCCATATCACAGGGAATGAGATTTTTCTTTATCTTTTGAAATAAAATAGTTTAATATAATTTAAAAACATAACCCTTGGAACTTAAAACTTCCTCACAAATCACCATTTTAAGGCTGAAAGAGCTTGTGAAACCTTGAGAAGTTTGTGAAAATCGCATACATCCACATTTACATATCAACGATGCCTGTTTGGTGAACAGAAACTTGTCCTACCCAGTCACACTAAGTAATAATGAGAAAAAAGAATGAGCGTCTAATTTTTTAGCAGCACAGTTTAGCATGGACTGTATTAAAATCTGTCAGAACAGTGTTGGGGGTGGCAACATTACAAGTAACCCAAGTTACATAAACAGATTACTTTTTAAAATAACTTAAAAAAATTATTTTCATGATTTGTTATGACAACATTTTTTCTTAATATTTTGAGTAAAATAACATAATATTTTGAGTTTCTGTTGATTAAACCAATCGCCTTCATTGTATTAACTCACAATTTTAATTTCAATGAACTCAAAATTTTAAGGCAACCAGGTAACTTACTTTTTTAAGTTCGTTTTTACAGTACATTACTTTTAAATTTATAATAAAATATGTGAGTTGCATTTTCAAACAAGTAACGCATGGTTTTTCCATTTATTGACTGACACCTGTTCTGTCCCCATGTTGAGAGAAATCGTGAGTAAGAAGCAGAGGCGTGTGTGCCATATAAACATTGTGGTTCAGTATTCTTCAAAATGAATAAAAAAAATGTTAAATGCAAACTCAGAATTTGACGTAATACCGGCAATAAATTAAATAACAGTAACACTTTACCAGGTTTCATTTGTTAACATTAGTTAACATGAATTAAGAATAAACAATACTTCTACAGCATTTATTAATCTTAATGTTAATTTCAATGCACTGTGAACTAATATGAACATTTTTATTAACATTAACAAAGATGAATAAATACTGTGAGCACTGTATTGCTCACTGTTAGTTCATGTTAGTTAATACATTTGTCACAATCTGTCTAGTTTCAGTTTCAGTTTATATGGACTCTCAGTTTGTTTTCATTGATCACATGTTCTGTTTCCCGCCATCATCATTAGTTCATTTGCATCACCTGTGTCCCATTAATTAACCCTGTTATGTTTGCTATTTAGTTCCTCCTGTTCACTCAGTTTTTGTCCGTTCACTATTTGACTATGTTGTGTTACACCTATCTGCCTGTTCTCCTGTGGATTATCTTATTAAACTAGTTTTTGGATAAATTCTCCTCGTCTGTGTTACCTTCCTGCAACCAGCTGTAACAACATTAACTAATGTTAACAAATGAGACCTTATTGACATAGAAGTAAAGTAAAAGCAACACCTGTGTCTACACCGGACGCGACTGTTGACACGTCGCAACGCGCTACAACAGTAGAAGCTGTCTATACACTAGACGCGACAAAGCAACTGTTGCAAATCCATTTGTTCTTCCTATGAGAAGTATCGCGAGTGCTTGGAGTATGTCATAAATAGAACGAGGCATCAGTAGACACGTTGTAATGTAACGTAACATAAAAAGTAACTAACACAATTAGTTACCTTTTTAGGGATTAACACAATATTGTAATGCATTACTTTTAAAAGTAACTTTCCCCACCACTGATGAAGAATGAGGTTAATTAAAAATAGGAGAATTCTCAAGAAGAATTTGGATTAAAAAAAAAAATGTAAATACAAATGTTTTTGGCCCTTCAGAAAACACTAATAATTATAATCATTGCAGAAAACATCTACTTTCAAGCAGTCTGGCGTGTTGCACTTTTTAATTTTATTGTCACAAAAAAAGAGTGAAAGAAATAGCTTACATTTTTAACACTAAATTCTCGCAGAGTCCAACTTGGAGCTTTATTCTCTGATTTCACTGTCACAACCAGGTTTCCATAGACACACGGCGTGGTAGTCCAGTGGCCAGTACTGCTCACACTTGATCTGGAGGAAGTTCAATCAGAAAAATTAAATCAGAGTTAAAATAAATAAACTGCAACCAGATACATATGTTTAGAATTAGACCACTCTGTATAAAACACTGTATTATTACAATAATAGATACGCAAACATTGCGTTAAACATAATGCATCAAGAATGTAGCATAATTCTGTTCACTACATGATGTACAGTTTCATAAACTGTTTTAAAAAAAATAGAAATCAGTGATCGCTGTGTACTACATTAAGCAGTATTCTGAACATTGCCTTACCCTTCCACTCTCAGTGCAGTTTGTTACCATGACGATGGCCTGTGACCTTTTCTCCCAGACCATTCTCCAGAAGTCATTGACAGTGGATGGCAAGCGGACCTTGAGCAGCGATGTACTGATTGCTTGCATTGTCGTATCCCTGATATGCACATAAACATCAGTCTACCAGGGGCATTTTACAGCTGATGTTAACTAGTATATATTGTACAACTTACAGGCATGTAGTTGGCATTGATATAATCAGAATCATCCTCATCATTTACTGTGAGCTGCACTCTAGAGGAGTCATCTAAAGAGAGAGAGAGAAGGATAAAATGACTTTTTCCAAGACGGGAAAACTATGTGGTAATGTTGTGTGTGTGTGTGTGGTCCTGGTATGCTGGTAAGTTAGTAATGCCAGTAATTTTTTTACCTTACGGGGATTTTTTTTTTTTGAGGATAACAGCTCATAAATCATATTAAATGATGTTCTTTTGCAAATATAAAAATGCAGAAAGTTTTGTCTTTAGGGTTAGGGGATAGAATATACCATTTGTACAGTATAAAAATCATTATGTCTATGGAAAATCCCCATAAAACATGTGTGTACTTCTTTATATGATCTATGAAGGAACAAATTTGTATAATGTCATGGGTATTACACTGTTATTACAATGTAACCGTGGTTTATGAGGGCATTTCCTGATTCCTTGTAATTAAAATAGCTTTAAAAAACATATTAAACATTAACGTTTTATTAAAAATGCAGAAAGTTTTCTGTGATGGGTAGTATTAGTGTAAGGGGATAGAAAATACGGTTTGTACAGTATAAAAACCATTACGCCTATGGAATGTCCAAATGTGTGTGTGTGTGTGTGTGTGTGTGTGTGTGTGTGTGTGTGTGTGTGTGTGTGTGTGTGTGTGTGTGTGTGTAAAGACTCACAAGGTAAAACATTTGTAAATCGGTTTTTGTCCTTGTTTTTAGGCAGATAAGCCGCAACACTAGACTGTTCGATACCAACTGAACACAAGTCCTGTTAAAAACACAATCAATAAAAACATACTCAACAAAAACTGTAAACATTCAAAATTAACTTAATGATTCTGACATATAAGCATTGAGACGTTTTCAGTGTTTGAATACTTTGTTCAAACTAAGCAGAGATAAAAAATTACAAAAAATTGAACTCTTACATCATGTCTACACCGGATGCGACCAGAGTCATGCCATGACAGCTAGAAGTTGTCTACACTGGACACGACAAAGAGACTGTTGCAAATCCATTTGTCCTTTCTATGAGAAGTATCGCGAGTGCTTAGTATGTCATAAATAGAACGAGGCATCAGTTTACTGTCGGGCATTTGTCGTGTCGCACCACATCGCCGCTCGTATCCGATGTAGACGTGATATATTTCATGTTTGCTCAACCCTACCTCATATTCCTGACTGAAACCTCTATTCTCATCACGACTCATGTTTTGAAAATGTTCAGGAAATTTATCTGCAGGAATCCGTCTGGAAAACATTTCACAATTGTTTGTTGTTATACTAAAATTACATCATATACAGTTGCCCCAAAAAACATGTGGACACTTAAGGCACACTTAAAAAAATGTTTGAATGAAATTGCATTAGATAATAAAATATTCAACACATACAGTTTTGGAGACCATTTACGTCCATTGTATTTAGAAAAAAAAAAAAATCTTAAAATATCTTCTTACTGTATATGTTCCACTATACAGGTTTAGAATAACATGAGGGTAAACGATGACAGAAAAATTTACATTTTAGGGAGAACTATCCCTTTAAGTGTGACTTAAGTGTTCAAATGCTACTTCTTTAATTTTCAATATAATAGCGTCATACATACTTGTAGCTTTTATTAGTCACTTTTGACACCACTAGAGGTTTGGGGCTTCTAAAGATGAGAAAAGACATTAGAGACACAACTAATACAACTTCTGTTGCATTTTATTATAAAAGAAACCCATAATCCTAGATAAATAGATAAATAAAAATCATACTTATTTTGCTTTGCAGAACCATAGCGAAGCCACCAATAGACTGCAGCACAAATAAGGATGACCAACAGGAAAAACACAAGAACACCTGCTATAACGCCTGCAGAACAAAGAAAGAAACAAACACTGAGCACCTCAATACATTGGTCAGCTATGTGACAGCTTAATATCTCAAAGATTTAAAGGAATATTGCAGGTTAAATACAAGGTTAAGCTCTATGCAACTGAAGCTTGAGGGGGTTTAAAGGCAGAAATTATTTATCTACTACAGTTTGTTAATATGGAGACCCATCATTGGAATGACCAAATGCAGATGGCCAAGGAACAATTTCCTTTTGTAATACAATTTATTTGTCAAACTCTTGCAGGAATGTTTGATCTTGCTTCTAACCTAAATATAACTTTGTGAGGCTGTTTGACTCATGGTTATGGAAACCCATTTCCTCCATAATTAAAAAAAAAAAAAAAAAAAAAATGTGCTCTGGTAAATCATTATGAGATAAAAAGTCAAAATTATGGATGTAAAAAGTCAAAATTATGACATAAATTGAAACTATGACATAGGTCAATTAGAAAGTGGAACTGAATATCATTTCAACTTTTAATCTCATTCTGATTTATGTAATTGCAATTTATCACATAATTCTGACTGATGTCATAATGATGTCATAATTTTGACATTTTGTCATAATTATAGCTTTTAAGTCAATTTGAATGTTTTAAATCATGTCATAATTTTGATTATGATCATAATTTTGGTTTTGTCCATTTGGACTTTATATCATTTTGACTTTTTATCTCATAATTTTTCATATTATGTCATAATTATGGCTTTTTAATCTCATAATTTTGATTGTCATAATTAACTTTTTAAGACTTAAATCATAATTTTGACTTTAATCATAATTTCAACTAAGTATGTTATAATTTCAACTTTTTCCCCCGGTTTCACAGACAAGGCTTAAGATTAAAATGCATGTTTGAGCTGTTTTAACTGAAAGTAACTTATACTGACAAATCTTAAAATATGTCAATGCCTATTTTTTCCTAGTGAACATTTATAAAAGCTACTTAAATGCCCTAATTGAACTAAGGCCTAATCCTGACTGTGAAACCGTCCGTTTGTATCATAATTGTGAATTAGTATGTCATCATTTTGAATTTTTATGGCATAATTTTATAGGGAACAGCCAACCCAGTCTCATTAGAAAAAAGTACCTGTGGGAACGTTTTCGTGAGTCGCAAAATACGTACCAATACGTACATATCACTGCAGTTTCAATGTGAAATGGCACTAAAAGCATGTTAATTTTTTTTGCCTGAACAGACAAATGTGAATATATGGTACGTTAAAAATAACGTACATGTACGTTTTTATGTAAATGAGTTCCACAGGGGGGAAAAGAGTGGGCCACACTGTGTGTGTCCCCTCTGATGTCAGTAGCCAATCGCAGCACTTGAATGGAGAAGCGCTAAATTGCAATATCCTCCTCATCGGAAAGGGATAAAGGTATCCTTTCAAGAGACACTCCTTTTGTTCTGAGCCCCGGTCAACGAGCTGCGACCTCATCATGCAACCATTCTGAGTCTGTCCTGTAAGGATAGACATAAAGGTACATTCTTGTTCTGAGTCTTAGCCTCAAGAGACACAGATCAACAACTTCTGGGTGTCAACTCTGTGAGGAGTGAGACATTAACAGATATACCAAGTTCTGAGTCTGTCCTGTAATGGGAGAGACACTAGATACAACACCGTTCTGGGTCTCCGGTTCATCCAGTGAGACACTAACAGATACATTTGCTGTTCTGTGTCTTCCATCAGGTGAGACATAACAGATATGCTGTTCTGAATCTGTCCTTTAATGGGAGAGACACTAACAGATACAACACCATTCTGAGCCTGGTTCTCCAGGAGACAATAACAGGTCCCATGATCTGAGTCTACACTTGTGAGGTAGCAACAGAGGAAAGAGACATTAACAAACACTACGCGTTCAGAGTTTTCGTCCAGCGGGACAATAACCACTCCAGAGAGACAAAAGCGGATTGACCAAGTTCTGAGTGTCTGGCCCAGAGAGGCAGAAGACACACAGAGACATTAGCAACAAGGTTAATCTCAGGAGAGCAAACGTTCACTTCAAAGTTCCTTCGTCTGCATGTTTCAGATTGTTAAGGATCTTCTGCACCTAAGTCAGGACCTCATCTGCATGTTCCAGATTTTAGGACCCTTTGGTGCATCCAGGAGCATCCCAAAGAGCTTCGTGTTCAAGGCTGTTGAAATGGATTTCATCTCCTTTCCCCACTGCATTGTCACCCAGCATAAGACATCACCGTCACCAGACTGCTCACTCGACCACATGGAATGCAAATATCACTTAACCAAACCTCTTTCCAGAGCATTGTTGTATATGATCAGTATGTGATTTTCTAATTTACTAATTTACTATTATTAATTATTAGAGGTAATATAACTCATGCTAGTTTATAACAAATATTCTTTCATTAATTTGTTTGATCCATAAAAAGTTTCTTCACCTTATTATTTTAAGAGAAACAACAGGTTATCTGTCCATAAGATCAAGTAAATCTCCCTTAGCCACAACCAACTTAATCACTTGTATTTTATGTATCTTATGCACGTTATTCATTTATCATTCATGGTATTCATTTAGTAGTTGTGTTAGTAATTCTTGTTTATCTTTTTGTTAATAAAATTTACTTTATTACACTTATGTCTTGTGCTGATAATACAGAAGAGGCTCTACAAGTTAGGAATCTCACCAATCTTTCAGATAAATCAGCTGACCAACTCCCTCCACTTTACATTAATTCAAAATGATTGAACAGCCTCCTGTTGGTGTTCTCATACTCATACTGCCAAGGTAAAAGACCTGAACTCGTGCCCTGATCTAGGAGAAGGGGGAAGTGGTCATCTGATGTACTCATAACCAAGAGATGTGCAATTCAAAAATCATGAAGTACAAATGAACTTAACGTCCTTAAATGGTCGAAAGTAAAATCACTTTTTTTTTCTTATGTGGTGGAAATGGGCTTTCGTACAGGGTGGTTTATCATAAGGCTCAATGCATTTTATTGAGTCACTGTTAAATATTGTATCAAGGAGACTATAGATGGTTGATTAGGCCTATGATATAAACAATATAAACAATAAGGAAAAGAATGACTTATAATCTGTCCACATGTACAACTTATCTTGAAGGATAAAGAACCTAGAACCTAGAGAAAGACCTCTACTGATTTATATACCATCATAAAAACTTTATGGTGAAGTTCAGTCAAAAGAGAGATAAAACAGTTTATTTCCTTTTTTATATATAAATAAACTGCCAAAGAGGAGTTTAAAGTCTTCTTCAGCACTGCAATCACAAATGTCAAGAAGTGGTTTGACTTCTTGGTCTCATACTGTCAACTCATACTGACTTCTTGGTTAATGTTAATATTAGGCTATTGCTATTTTAGTTTGGCAGATTCTGAGATAAACCTGCTCACCTGATCCCAATTCTGCTGATATCCACATATCATTAGATTGTTGAGAACTCACATAATTAAAGTTTATGATTCTTAACGCAGTAATCTGTGTTAACAAATTGAAATGAGCACCTTTAAAGGAATAGTTCACTTGAAAATTAAAATGAATGTTCCAAACACATAATTTTCCTCTCCTGGCCACATTTCTATGAAAAAGAAAGTAAATGAAGACTGTAAGAAGACATCATAAATGTGGTTCATATTACTTGCTATCAACCAAACAACATGCTATATTTTACAGAAAATAATTATAGCTGTAAATGCATGTTTTTTTTTTTTTTAATATAGGCACAGTGTAAAAATACACAATAGGTGTGTATACACAATAAGTGCATTATATCAAATTATTAATTTAAATGTTAGTACATAGTAGTTAAAGACACCTAATATAAAGTGGGACTCCAAGTCTTCTAAACTCACATGATAGCAATTGTGTGAAGAATTCAATTCGTTATTCATGAGAGCTCATGAGAGTCAAAATGATTTCATAAGGGATTGAAACATGAGGGTGAGTAATAATGACAGAACTTTCATTTTTGGATGAACTATTCCTTAAAGTTGTATTTAACCTGTAATATGTCTGAAGATTTAAGATTATCTTTTATTAAACATATATAGACCTTAATTTACCTGCTGGATCAGTTTGACAGTTTAATGATTCCATTTTACTCTTCTTGGCTCCAGAGAATGATGTTGCTGTCACATTGTACCAATGGGCAACTTGCAGGTTTTTAAACTCTTGTCTTGGTGATTCTTTTGAACTACGGTTGAAACTTTGACTACCAATGTTCACCTGCACCACATCCATAACTCCATATGGATGATCCCAAATTACAGCCAGACCATATCCCCCAGAAAAATATTTACACTGAAGATTAAGCACACTATTTGGATCTAGTTTGAAAGAGAAACAGAAGGATAGTAAAACAAAGGTATTATAATGAATATCATCTTTTCAGCAGCACAGTCCAAAACAGAGCATGTTAACTCACCTAACATCAGGAGATGTGAGCACTGTAGTAGTCCCTCTGAGTCCAAATCATACCACAGTGAAACATTGTAGATTGCTCCAGGATAAAGCTCTTGCAGATTCACCCTGTTGTCCACTACAGGGTCATTTTTACTATTGCCAGTGCTGTTTTCAGCTGTTACACGTGTGCTACCATTCACTTGAGCAACTATCGAAGAGTTGGTGACTGTCCAGTTAAAGGACTCACAGGGAATGGCTGCAGAAACACAAGAACATATGAATGCTACTTCAAACTTTCAATTCTTAATCTTGGGGTCTTAAATGGTTTTGTAAAAAATGCATTAACATTAACAATGATCAATATATTTAGTTCATGTTAGCTCAGGGCCATTAATAAATAAAAACAGATAACCTTTAATTTTAAAGGGTTAGTTCACACAAATATTAAAATTCTGTCATTACTCACCTTCATGTCGTTCCAAACCCATAAGACTTTTGTTCATCTTCAGAACACAAATGAAGTTATTTTGAGTGATTTCTGAGTGATTTCTGTCCCACCATGGACAGCTACATAACAACCAATTTGATGCTTCAAAAAGTTCATAAAGAGATCTTAAAACTAACTAATCCATATGAACTGAGCAGTTTAGTTCAAATCTTCTGAAGAGATCCTTTATATGATGAACAGACTTCATTTAGGCTCTTATTCACACATAAACATTCATCAACTGGTAACACTTTAGAATACTGGTCCTTCATTAATGAATAAATTCACAGGAACAAATGAGTAATGCATTATTAACACTCTAGTAACTACTATTAACTAACAAGAAACTCTGATTAGCGAATTATTAAGTAATAGTGCTCAGCTGAAGGTGGTAGTTCACTATTATCTAATCAGTAACTACTATTTTTTTTTCATACCTCCCAGACAGAGAGAACTACTATATACAGGTTTTTGGTATAGTTATTCCTTTTGATGGATTTGGTAACACTTAAGTAATTACTAGTGGGTTACCCTGTTCTTCACTTTAGAATACTGATCCAAATAATTAGTAGTTCCTTTAGAATGATTCAGTAACATTTGAGTAACTACTATCCAAAACCTTATAAAAACCTTAAAGGTTTAAAATTACTTTAGTTACTAGAGAGTTATCATGTTTCTCACTTTAGAATACTGTTCCAAATCATTAATAATTCCTTGTGAAGGATTTGGTAATACTTCAGTCATTACTAGTGGGTTACCATGACCTTCACTTTAGAATTAATTATACATTATGCATTATTCATGTTAATTACGAATCTGTATATAGTAGTTCTTAGTAGTTCTCTGGGAGATCTGAAAAAAGAAATTGTAGTTACGGATTAGCTAATAGTGAACTACCACCTTCAACTGAGGACTATTACTAATTCGTTAATCAGAGTTTGTTGTTAGTTAATAGTAGTTACAAGTGTTAATAATGTGTAGTTATTCATTAATGATGAAACAATATTCTAAAGTGTTACCCATCAACTCACATATCAGTTGTGTTAAACGAAAGCTCAAGCATGTTCGCTTGACGTATGAGAACCAATGAGGTTCATTCTTGTGTGTTCCGCAACACGTCTGAGCTTCCACAAGATGTTTGATCTGAATCTGTTCATCATATAACATTATGACCACATTACACGGTAAGATGGCGCCATGTGTGTTGACTGGCCGTCATTTCTGTCACGGTACACACAGAAACAAGAAGGTTTGGGATCCAAGTGCAGGAGATATTTATTGGGGAAATCTAAGAAACGTAAATCCAAAGGCAGGCAAGGGTCGAAATCCAGTAAAACAGTCCATACAAAACAGGCACAAGAAAAACAAGAAAACCAGAGAAACAGAAGTACACGCAACATTAACAACGAACCACAACCAAAGACAGAAACAACTCAGTATAAATAGACAGACACTAATAACATAATACAATCCAGCTGGGTGCAATGAAGTGATGACGAGTCCAGGCAGTGTGTTATGGGATATGTAGTGTATGTAATGGGTGGAAATACGAGTCCGGGATGGAGTGCCCTCTAGTGGCTGATAGGGCACTCTCACTGGTGATCATGACATTACCCCCCCCTCAAAGGAGCGGCTACCAGACGCTCCACCAGACAAAACAAAAACTCAGGAGGGAGGTGGACAGGAGGAGGATCAGGGGGAGGGATGGCGGGCCAGATCCAGGGTGCCCGACTGATAGCCAGGGCAGTGCTGGAGGAACTGACCAGGCTGGTTCCAGCGGTTCTGGAGTCCTGGCTGAGTGCCAGGGTGGCGCTGGAGGAACTGACCAGGCTGGTTCCAGCGGTTCTGGAGTCCTGGCTGAATGCCAGGGTGGCGCTGGAGGAACTGACCAGGCGGGCACTGGCAGGTCTGGATTCCTGGCTGAGTGCCAGGGCGGTGCTGGAGGAACAGACCAGCAGGTCTCAACGGTTCTGGTAGCCTGGGCAGAGGCGGCAGGGCAGAAGGCTTGGGCGGCGGCGGCAGGGCAGACAGCCTGGGCGGCGGGGGCAGGGCCGACCAAGGGTGCTCTGTGGCCGTATCAGGGAGAGCGGGCAGCTCGGTGACGACCTCCGTGGCCGTATCAGGGAGAGCGGCCAGCTCGGTGGCGGCCTCCATGGCAGTATCAGGGGGCTGGGGCTGCTCTGGGACGGCAGCGGGCTCGGGCTGCTCTGGGACGGCCGCGGGCTCGGGCTGCCCTGAGTCCATCACAGGACTGACAGGGAAAGCATGCGGGGCTGGAGTTGACTTACTGGCTGGAGCGGACTCACTGGCTGGAGCGGACTCACTGGCTGGAGCGGGCTCTGGAGCGGACTCACTGGCTGGAGCAGGCTCACTGGCTGGAACGGGCTCTGGAGTGGACTCACTGGCTGGAGCGGGCCTTGGAGTGGACACACTGGCTGGATCGGCTCTGGAGTGGACTCACTGGCTGGAGCGGGCTCTGGAGTGGACTCACTGGCTGGAGCGGGCTCTGGAGTGGACTCACTGGCTGGAGCGGACCTTGGAGTGGACACACAGGGTGGAGAGGGTTCTGGAGCAGACACACGGGCTGGAGCGGGAACAGGAGGTCTCCGAATCGGCTTATTCTTACGTAGGTATAGGTAATTAGCAAAGTTCCAAAAATTCAACTTCTCTACCAGCTCCATCTCCCACTGCGGTAGAGGGTCGTTCAGACAGCCGTTGCAAGTCTCCTTGAGGACCGCATCAGGGAGGCTAAACTTCTCTGCCCGTGACCAGAACCTTTGGATAAATGGCCGTATCCTCATACCCTTCTGCCGCAGCACCGCCAAATCCTGGGGACTGCCCCGAGCTTCCCGTGCCTTGGCCGGGGACCAGACTCCCTCGCTGCTGGATCCTTGCATTATGGTGGTTCGTTCTGTCACGGTACACACAGAAACAAGGTTTGGGATCCAAGTGCAGGAGATATTTATTGGGGAAATCCAAGAAACGTAAATCCAAAGGCAGGCAAGGGTCGAAATCCAGTAAAACAGTCCATACAAAACAGGCACAAGAAAAACAAGAAAACCAGAGAAACAGAAGTACACGCAACATTAACAACGAACCACAACCAAAGACAGAAACAACTCAGTATAAATAGACAGACACTAATAACATAATACAATCCAGCTGGGTGCAATGAAGTGATGACGAGTCCAGGCAGTGCGTTATGGGATATGTAGTGTATGTAATGGGTGGAAATACGAGTCCGGGATGGAGTGCCCTCTAGTGGCTGATAGGGCACTCTCACTGGTGATCATGACAGTTTCGTGTTGTCTATTTTAATATTTTTGTTTTATTTGTAGGCCTATGTCTTATTAACTAATACTAACTACTCTCTCTGGACTTATGAATGCAAAACTTTGCTTCACATTCATGCAGTGATGGATGATCTCACTCAGAGTGGAAAGTGTTGTTTTCACCTGCGATTCATGCAGTCTATGCCAGTGGAACCTTGGCTCGGGCCTAGAGTGGGAGTACCGGCGAAATCGGCGTTGGAAGCGTGGCAGACGGGTGGGTTTCGCTGTGAAAGTTAAAGCATCATGGATGTAGGAGAGACACCTGTTGACTTCGGGAAACATTTCGAGTGAGAGACTATCCTGTTTGCGTCTAGTTTTCCCGAACGTTTGGATACCATCTTTGCGGGCTGTGACTCAGCGACACAAAGTTTCGAGAGGAGTAAATATTAACAATTTGCATTATATCGAGTCGGCTGTGGTCTCGGTTGGAGCATAACTGTCTTCGCTGGAGTCTGGTACAGTAAATATGGTACTGGTTAATGCAAGATCACTCTTAAACAAAACATTTATTTTAAATTACTTTTTTACATTTGGATTTTCTGTTTATTTCTAAAACATGGCTTAATGTTGGCAAGACACATGCCCTGATTGAACTTTCTCCATATGACTGTACATTTTTTAGCACCCCTAGAACTACTGGCTGGGGTGGCAGACTTGCATGTGTTTTTAAGAAGGGATTTAAATGCCGTCTTTTGTCAAAGGTGAATTGTCAGAGCTTTGAGGCTCAAGGTATGATGTATGATGGCTAGAAATCTGTTCTGTGTGTGTTGGTCTAGGTCTACAGACCACCAAAATATAACAAGGATTTCATTCAGCAGTTTTCAGAGTTTTTATCACATATTGTGCCAAGTTGTGATAACATTTGAATTCTTGGGGACTTCAATATTCATGTGTGTTGTCCAAATAAGCCTATGGTTTCTGAGTTTTTACAGCTGGTGGACTCTTTTAATTTCACACAGTTTATTTCAAATCCAATCCATGAGCAAGGCCATATTTTGGACTTGGTCTTGTCTCTGGGACTTCCTATTTGTAATGTTGATGTTTTAAATCATGGTCTGTCTGATCACATGCCTGTAATTTTTAATGTTATTATGCTATGCAAACCAGTTTTGCCACAGTCAGGTGTGTTTTGTTCTCGTCTTATTACTTCATCCACGGCTATAGAATTTTATGAGGTATATAACTCCTCTTCATTTGTGAATGTGATTGAGTCTCCTTCACCTTCTGTGGGCCCAGATGAGCTGTTGATATTGTTCAATTCTGTTTGCTCTGATATCTTAGATGTAGTGGCCCCATATAAAGTTAGGAAACCTAAACTTAATCCAGCTCCATGGCTTAACAACTATACTTGTTCTCTGAGGCAGGAATGCAGGAAGGCTGAACGGAAATGGAGAAAGGATAAGCTTTTACTTCAGTTTATGAGGCAGTGTTTTTCAGACTACCAGGCTGCTGCGAGAACTGCAAGGCAAAATTATTTCTCGAGTGTCATTGCACAGAAATATAATGCCCCTGCAGCCCTTTTTTCAACAATTAATAGACTTCTCAATCCGACTGGATGTTCTACCCTGACCCCTTCATTGAAGGCATGTGAAATGTTTCGGACATTTTTTGTGGAAGAAGTAGAAAAGATTAGAACTAGTCTGCCTACATCTTCAGATGAGTCTGTGATGTCACTAGCTTGTGTAAGGAGTTTTGAGTTCTTTGAGCAAGTGTCTCTGGTGCAAGTTATGGACATCATTATACGTTTGAAGCCATTTGGTGGTTGCAATGTGGTTCCTTTACGTCTTCATAAGGAGATAGTTGATGGTGTTGGGCCGAGAATTACTTGCATTATTAACAGTAGTCTTCATAATGGAGTTGTTCCAACAGGCCTTAAGCAGACGGTTATTCAGCCACTTCTTAAAAAGCCTAATTTAGACCCTCTAGAACTGAAGAATTACCGGCCTATCTCAAAACTACCATGCCTATCAAAGATTTTAGAGAAGGTGGTTTATTCCCAGCTAATGTCATTTTTAAGTAGGTATGAGATCTTAGACAAATTTCAGTCCGGTTTTAGGGCAGGTCACAGCACTGAGTCTGCACTTTTAAGAATTTGTTAATGACCTCCAAATAATCACAGATTACACAGGTAATGTAGCTGCTCTGATTTTATTGGACTTAAAGGTGCTAAAGAGGATGTTTTGTCTTATACATTTTTGCAATATTACTTGAAACTGTCTTTACTAACTGATAAAAGACTATTTATTAGGTGCACTGAAAGTAATAATATTAATATACATCATCTGTGCACGAGGTAGGGCCTTAAAAACATCAGATGATCGCGTAAACGATTGGCCCTTTGGCTTGTCAATCACTGCCGTGACGTTCCTTGTGAGAGGCGTGCGTGGATTGGCCCTCTGGCTTGTCAATCACTGCCGTGACGTTCCTTGTGAGAGGAGCGCGGCTGCGCACTCCAGTAACTTTCCACACTCCACAGGCACCGCATGCAGTGTTTTTGTCAGGAGACAGGAGAAACAACTGCAGATTATGAGTTACCTGCGGTGAGTCCGACATAATGAATCCACAAACACGACACAGCGAATGCCGGTGGTAAACACTCGTGTTCCAATACGAGTGTTTACTAGTTTTGGGAGGCGTTCTCTTGAAATGAGCTGTGAAGGAGGGGGGCTGTTCTTACGCATGTGCTCATTTCAAAAACTCAGTAACAGTCTTTGGATTCTCAGTCGACGAAAAAATCCTCTCTATCACCTTTAAGTGCAGCTTTTGACACAGTAGACCATGTGATTCTTATAAAGCGGTTATCCCTTTTAATTGGAATTCGTGGGATGGTTTTAGAGTGTCTTATCTGTCAAATAGATCATTCTCTGTAAAGTATGGTAACTTTGTTTCAACGGCAGCGCCTGTTACTTGTGGGGTCTCCCAGGGTTCTGTTATTGGCCCTATTTTATTTTCCTTGTATATGTTGCCCCTGGGCTCAATTTTTTAAAAGTACGGCATGTCATTGAGCTGGATGACTCAACATCTACTTCAGTTGAACCAGAGTAAAACTGCGATTATGTTTTTTGGCCCTGCCAGAGGATGTTTAGATATGTCCACGTATTTAGGTTTGTCACAGACTGACTGTGACCTAGGACTTTTATTTTGAAGGGACTGAGCATGGGTATATGTACAACAAACTCTTTCCACCATTACACATACATACAAACTAAATGCCGGCAAACTATACCATCCTTATGTAGTTGTATGTTTGTGCCCTAATTTGGGTGTTGTGACATCCCATTTATCATCCCAAGTTGTTAGTTTTGTTTTTTTCTGTTAAATATTGTTATTTGTTTAAATGCTTAATGTTCAGTGATGCATCCTGTTCCAATAATGTTACACAGAAAAGAATACCAAAAATACTTTACACGATAGGTGTTTATTTCATTTCCTTTAGTTATCAAGTTAACTTCAATGCATTTCAAACAGCTAGACATACCTTCTGGTGCACCTGTCCACATGGGAAGTAGCCATTTTTAAGCTAACATTTGCTCATGGCAGATTTCTCCATCTGGTTCTGACCTCATAGGGGAGGGAGAGAACCGTGGATGTAAGTGTTTTCTTATATGTCTTGTCTTTATTGATTTGAGCAGTTTAAACTGTAATATATGCAAATGATGTATGTTGTAGAGCCGAACTATATTGAAGGAATTATGGTTTTATTTTGTCATCTGCTTGTAACTTAAAAGTGTTCCCCGTAAAATGGTATGTTCCAAATATAGGAGGAGCCAAAGCTTTAAAAGGCAGCCATTTTAGGGAAATGGAGTAGTGATGGCGAAAGGAAGCTTTGTGAAGCACCGAGGCTTTCCTCTCAAGTGTATCGTAAAAAGTTTCATTACTCGAAGCTTTTCAACACAGTGCACACTAACGACATCTTGTGGTCAAAAGGTGGAAAAAACTGCCTTTGCTTCCCAGACGACGCAGCTATTTTTGGAGTTTCATGTAATAAATCAGTTTGTGCTATGAAAAGCGTATAAAACAATGTAAATTATTATTATACATTAAAAAAAGTCTTTCACGTGTCATTTCACTTACACAATTTGAATAAATGAGTCTGAATAAAATTTGGGGGGACAAATAGGCAAGCTTTGGCATATATTATAAAAATAAATGATTGTCATAGAATGAAGTATGAACTGGGAATAAATACAAACTGAATACATGTAAATATTTACTCCTATTATGGCATGTTTTTTGCTAAAAAGCAAATGACACTTCACATCTGCGCAAGGGTTCACGTTATGTGAATCAGAATACGAAGCAGTCACGTGGTTGTGTGCGAAAACGAAGCTTCGGACATCACTGATCACGTGGTTATAGCAAAACGAATCAAGCTCCGATACAGTGCTTCAGTGTGAGATGTTTCATATTTTTGATACAAGCTTCGAAGCCTCGGTGTCAAACGTCACATCACTAGAATGGAGGATAGAGAGGTTGAATTACACATGTTTTGTGGGCCTGGACATTGGCATAGCCAAACTTACATTTATTGATATATTATAAATAAGTTTGATTTATCTCCTTTTGTTTTTTTTTCTTTGTTGTTTTGTTTTTGACTATTGCTACTGTGCACAACTGGGAGAACTACTTGTTTGCACTTTTTGGTTTAAAACCACTCTGAACTGTGCATTTTTGTCCCCTGCTATTTTTTTTTTACACCTCTGGCCGCTGGTACATCCTAACAAGGTTCATGGTCGGATTATTGCCAGGACCAAATAAGGAACTTAGGTGTGGTGTTTGACCCAGAGCTGAAATTTGACAAGCAGATTAATGCTGTGGTAAAGAGTTTTTTTCCAGATTAGGTCTATTGCTCGACTAAACCCTATTCCATTAAGAAAAGACTTATAGAAGGTTATTAATGCCTTTGTTTTGTCTCGTCTGGACTATTGCAATGTGTTGTATGTGGAGTCCTGCCAGACCACTATTTCACGTTTGCAATTAGTTCAGAATGCAGCAGCTGCTAGTGGGTGCTATCTCTATATCTCTCCTATTTTAGCTTCTTTAAAGTTGCTACCAGTGAACTACAGGATAAAATATAAAACTTAAAATATAAAATTTAAAGCAGTGCATGGGATGGCCCCTGCTTACGTGTCTGAGCTCATTGCTGTTTGTCAAGCACAGGTCTCTAAGATCCAATAATAAGTTATTGCTTACTGTCCCTCGTAATCATTTAAAGTTAAAGGGGGATCAGGCCTTTGTTGTTGCGGGGCCGAGGCTCTGGAATAGTATTCCTCAGGAACTTAGAGAGGTCTCATCTTTAAATGCTTTTAAAGTTGAAGTCAAAAACTACTTCTTGTCTTTAGCCTTTGAGAGGGTGGGCTAGTCTTTGTTGTTTAGTAGGATGTTTGTTGTTTCAAGTTGTGTGTTTTAATGAAGTGTTTCTTGATTGTAAAGTGCTCTATAAATAAAGTGAATGAATGAATGAATATATATATATATATATATATATATATATATATATATATATATATATATAATTTGAAGCATCAAAGTGCTAGCTGCATAGCTCTCTTTGGAGGCACACAATGCTCAGATTTCATCAAAAAGATCTTAATTTGTGTTCCAAAGATAACTGAAAGTCTTATGGGTTTGGAACGACATGAAGGTGAGTAATTAATGACAGAATTTTCATTTTTGGATGAACTATCCCTTTAATATTGTATTAGTAAAAGTTTAAATGAACAATAAATGTATTATTAAACCTTATTGTAAAGTGTTACCAAAGTATTATATGAAGAGATCAAGCATTCAAAACCACACAAGTCATTTCTTTCCATGACTGGCAAGCTTCACTCATTTATAACTCATATATTTGCTTTTCAAATAAGTGGCTCAATCAGAGTAATGCTATCAAAACTTACTTGTGATGCTCTTGAAGCTGTACCCATTACTTCTGACACCATTCACCACAGTGAAGAGAGTAAAACTGTGTATCGTCCCTGGTGTAAGCTGTGAGTAAATATGTATAATCTCATCACCCATAACAGATCCAGTGAAATTGTTCTCAGTTCCATGACTATCACTCAAGGTGTAGTCGTAGATGTTGTTTTTGTTTAACTTATTCCATTTGATCGTCAACTGTGTCAGTGATCGATCGACTCTGACTTCAGTTACATCAGATAGAGCTGTAAAGAGATACATTTTCCACAAGAATTGATAATTATTATAAATACTCTAGAACATACAGTAAATTCCTCTCAAATTCATCACTGATAATTTAGTATGTGACAGGGTTGTGCACCATTCAGAACTGAGTTGAGAATCTGAATTTGAACTGGATGAAGGATTGCAATATTTAATCATTAAAACTGAATGAAATTGAAAGAAATTCACAAAACTGTTGTAAAATCAATATGTATGTAATTATTTGGAAATTTTGTCTTGGACTAATTAAATGTGTTGAATGTCTTTGAACTGCAATTCATTAAATTTATCTATCTGTTATTTAAATTTAAAATCATGTGTCATAGCTAATTCAAATGCCAACTCATTCACTGAAAGCAAGCTGATTCTTTCATTCTCACCCTGCTATGTGGTCCATTATTAGTATGATCCAAAGAATAGGAGAATATGGATTCAGAAATGAGGGCTACTGACTTGTGGTGTGACTGTAGTTGAATCCAGTACTTCTCATATCAAAAAACTCTATGTACACAGTGAAGATGTAGTTTGTTGCAGGAATCAAACCTGATATATGACACATAATCGTATTCCCTTCTGCAGTGATAATAATGTTTTCACATGAATTTTTGCTGCATTTAAGAGTATAGTTGTATGTTTTTTTGTCCCATTTTAAGATCACGTCAGTGTCATTTTGCTCAGCCAATTCCACCTTTTCAACATTAGATGGCACTGAAACAAAAGCAGATATTGTGAAATATGTCAGGTAAGTTAAACGCACAAATCTAAATAGAATCAAGAATCTTTTAATAAAAAGTGCAATAACACAACCAAGACCAAACAAAGAACTGAGGAAACTGTGTATGTTTACACAACAATGGTGTACTAAAAATGGAAAAGTTTCTTCTTTGTACAGATGACAACGTTATCAAAATGATATTCGTTCACACGGATCCACGAAAAGGACGACAAATGCTGTATTATGCCTTACAGGCCAGTAACTGGCAAGGTCAGTTTGTAAAGAAATACTATGTTCTTACGCACAAACACATTCATTTACAGAATACTTGCACCAAACACGCATGCCTATAGACTAAACGCATAATATGCGTGTGCGTGGTGTCACCGTTTTCACAGATTTGCATTTTTGTAGTTTACACTGAGACGATAAGAGTATTGTTCTCAAAAACTTGCTCTTTAAAACACATTTTCAAAATTTTGCATTTTCAGGCCACCAAAATGCCATTGCCATGTAAATGGCAAAAATGCATAAAAAGTTTAGTTTGAAATTGAAATGGTGTCGTGTAAACATACCCTAATGGCTTAAATACACAGGAAGTGTTAATTAATCAGAACAGAAACAGGTGCGGGATTAATAAGAAACGAATGACCAAGGAACACAGGCAAAACAGGAGCAGGGAAAATTAAACCAAAACACAAACTAAACGAAACTAAACAGACAAAAGCATAATCCTGAAAAGATATGTATGTTATACAACAAGCCCATTATTTATAAATAATCAGAGGGATTAACGCATTAATGGACCTCTTAACTCATACGGCAATAACCAGCATATTTTGAATTGGTCACACCTTAGATTAGGGTCCAGTTCTCACTATTAACTAACTGTTAAATAAGAATTTTGCCTCAATACATTTATGTTTACTGCTTATTACCATAATAGATGGTAAGGTAGTTGTTAAGGGATGTAGAATATGGTCATGCAGAATGAGGCATTAATATGTGCTTTATAAGTACTAATATACAGCCAATATCCTAGTATTATGTGTTCTAATAAGCAAAGATAATAGTGAGAATTGGACCCTAAACTAAAGTGTTACCTTTGAAATTATTACTGCATGACAATTGGGAACCTCTGACAGAAGAGGGCAAGATTTCATCAAAGCAGCAGATGTGACATTCTCAACCACTCTAAACCAACAAAGCGCACGCCAGTGTATGTTGACTGAAATTATGTACTGAGACTTACCGGTTACTCTGGCAAATTTGTATCCACTGCTCTTGAAATCTTTAAACACAGTGGAGAGTGTAAAGGAGTATTCAGTCCCTGAAGACAAAGACTCAACCTTATATTCCACTAAAGAATCAGGTTGTGTAGCTATAGTCTCTATTTTATCCCCGTATACCAGCTCATAAGTGTAATCGTTCCTGTTGTTGACTCTTTCCCATTGCAATGTCATCTCAATCTCATTCCGATCAATGACCAAAACACTCCCAACATTAGATGGAACTGAAGAGGAAAGAGAAAGAATTTTTATATTGTCTTTAACACCTGTTACTATCCACCTGTCCATCAATTCATCTACCATTCAATTCCTGACTGACCAGTTAATAGTAGTTAAAAGTAGTTAGAAACCACATCTACAAATGTCTAAATGTCTTTGCATTACATAAAAATACCAAGAAATTAGCATTATATTTTATTTTAAAGAAATACTGAACAAGCTCATTTTTTATATCAGATATTACAGTCAACAATAGAACCATGTGTTTGTGAAACATTAGTGGATCATGTTGATAGTTACTAAACCTGGTTACTCTCGTAGGGCACCTGTATGAGGTTAGTGCTGAAAAAAGCTCTAGCATTTGGGTGAATTCTAAATGGCATTTTTGAACTCTTGAAGGGCACTTCAGGATGGGGACGCCATTAGTAAGGGTGTTCCAAAGTGAATCCTTCTACAAAGGGCATTTCCACAAATTCTTTAGTGAAGGGTACATGCAACAGTCACATCAAGGATGGTGAATTTATGGTCATGTGACCTAGGGTGGTGAATCCTCTCAATTAATTTTAAAGCTATATGGCAGGAGAGTTTGAGTAAACATAAACAGAATCATTTAAGTTCCTTTTGTTTTGTTTGGGATATATTACAAGCATTTATTCATTCATTTCATTTGAAGTTTAAATAAGTAGGAAATGTGTATAATATTAGATTTGTAAGGTAAATGTGACTACCCAGGTGAAAAAAAGTACATTTCAATGCGCTCTACACTAATTTTGTACTTAATATACTAAACATTCTTCTTTAGTACTTCTTAAGATAATCTTAAGAACATCTAAGTGTACTCAACTGTGCTATTTTGAGACAGCATGAAATATGAACTAAAATGTGCTTTTAATATACTATCTCTGTATTTAAAAAATATATTTAGTTACCACTTGTACACTATGGGTTCAAATGTACTATAAGTAGAAGCTAAATACATTTTTTTAAATACAGAGATAGTATATTAAAAGCACATTTTAGTTCATATTTCATGCTGTCTCAAAATAGCACAGTTGAGTACACTAAGATGTTCTTAAGATTATCTTAAGAAGTACTAGAGAAGAATTTTTAGTATATTAAGTGCAAAATTAATGCATGAAAATAGTGCACTTTAAGTACATTATAGAAGTGTACTTTTTTCACATGAGTACATGCAGGGCCTAAAGAAGAACTTTTTTGTCAGTTACACTGTCAGTCAAGTGAACAATAAAGTGCTCACAAATAAGCAGTACTTGTACAGTACAGTCTTTTTAATCAATACTATATATTCCTTATGTAACTATAAATTCTTTGATTTTGCATTCAAAAAGGGAAAAAAATCATTACATTTATTTTAAGATACTTTACACTAAAGAAAATATGGAATATGGTAAGGAAGTATATAAAATAAATACAGTAAAAAAAAAAAAAACAACAAAAAAAAAACAATGCAATTAAGTATGTTTCCTTACTATGATATTTATAGATTTAATAGGAGATACCATAAAGTACAGTTACTGAAAGTAAAATATATTAATGACCATATAATCTGTCTTATGAAATTCTATATAATATATTTTCAACAATACATGTATATGTACCACATACTCTTTCTTTCTTTCTTTCTTTCTTTCTTTCTTTCTTAATACAAATCACCTTAGAATTTACACTGACATTTTCCAGAATTCCCTGTGTGAAATAAAAAGGCATTTAATTCAAATAATTGTGTTTAGGGATAGGCACATCGATACCGCAGTGTCAATATATTGATAAGCTATTTATTTGGTATCTATTAATTTAAAAAAACATATTAAAATTATTTTAATACAAAACATCGGTTTCTGCATCACTTTCAAATGTTTTCAGTACTTTTTCTAATATTTATGGCAAAACACCCCAGACATATTTAGCTGGCCTATGTCACATGACTATGAGAAACAAGCGTGCAGTGAAAAATTAGAAAACCAGAAACAATCAGTATTGTATCATTATTGTATCGTTATAATTGCAACAAAAAACATCTGTACAATATCGCCCTTCCCTGATTGTGTTTCTTCTTATTGTTGTTATCAGTTATGTACATCATAAACCAAATGGCTTAAAAAACATACTAAACAGTGTTTTTTTGAAATTCAAAAAATGCAGACAGTTTCCTGTGATGGGTAGGGGTAGTGTAGGGGGATAGAATGTACAGTTTGTACAGTATAAAAACCATTACGTCTATAAACCACATATACGTACGTACGTACGTACGTACGTGTGTGTGTGTGTGTGTGTGTGTGTGTGTGTGTGTGTGTGTGTGTGTGTGTGTGTGTGTGAACATCTGTTGGTATTTGCTTTGGCTTGTGGAAAGGCTACTTGTAATAACCTTTGATTCATCATATGGCTTTCCATTTTACTATCTGCATTGTTATAGCATTATTATGGTGGTTATGACTTCTGAAGGTAAAACGATTTCAGTTCTTTAGTAGGTTGGTATTTCAGTTAATGATGTATACGTTTTTGCAGTTAAATTTTATAGATGTTTTCTTATTAATGGGCCTGTTAACTCAACGATAACAACCAGCATATTTTGAATTATTGCTGACATTTATAGGGCCAGTTTTTGGGCCAGTTGCCACAGTGCTGCACTGCCACTAAAACATGCATGTGCATCGATTTTTATACTTTGCAAAATTAAACTGTTTTCTGTGATGCATTTTACAATGAAGTTGCAAATTCAGCTGATTTGTCACAAAGATAATGTTATCTAATTTGCTAACATATGTTTTGTCAAAACTGCAAAATTGATCTAGTCTTGGAAGCAGAGATGGGACCAAGTCACACATGTGCAAGTCTCAAGTAAGTCTCAAGTCTTAACCTTCAAGTCTCAAGTAAGTCCCAAGTATTTTTTTCTTGGGCAAGTCAAGTCAAGTCAAGTCAAGTCACAAGCTATGTCAAGTCAAGTCAAGTCAAGTCCTGTAGTAGGTCAAGTCAAGTCCAAGTCAAGTCACCTTATTATTGTAATTTTACCTGCAGAATCTGATCTTAATAAAGTGAAAAGACAAGATATAAGTAACTGTCAGTAAATTAAAACAATTTGGATTTGCATTGTAAATACTCATGTTCAGTAAAATACATCATGGAATCAAACAAAATTGTAACTTTATAAAATTATTTATTTTTCACTTCTGCCAACAGTGTTTGAAATTTTTAAATTTTCAACATTGAGTCCATAAAACAAATAACAGCTTAACATCCAACAGACTCCTCCCTGAACACCTCCCTCTCTCTCTCTCAAAAACAGTTTACATACAACATTAAACTTTGTTACATTTCTCCTCTCTCTCTCACAACAGCTTTACTGACATGAAAGGAGCTTTTGTTGTAGTATTGTTGTTCAGAAAATGTACATTATTTGGCACTGTATTTGGCATATCACGGTTTCGATTTTAGTTCATTGTTAAAATACAACTTAGAGACCATTTAAGCTTTGCAGGCCTATGTTTTAAATTTTCGGTTTATGATGAAACGGTGGTGGCGGCACAGGGTCACTAGGAAAAACTGAATGAATGTTTAGCTGACATGTGCTAAAGTTGTAATATCAGCTGCAGAGGCGCACCGACACTAAGTGGGGGCCCCAGGCAAAATTATAAATGAGGCCTTTCTAAAAGATTTTATAGTTAAAATATCTTTGTTACCTAGTGACGTAATTATACAACATATAACACAGTCAAAACACATAACAGAACAAATTGTTTTTAATTTACAAAATTCGTCAACAAATCTTACTAAATAAATAATGTCAACTAAATAAATGTATTGATATTTATTTATATTAATGCGAGCTGGATACACTAGGCAGGGCTCAATCCTTAGCTCAACGCTAAGGATTTTTTCTACTGGCTCGGTCGGGCCAGTGGTTCAAATTTTTACTTGCCCCACAACAAAAAAATTTATAAAAGTAAAAGACAAGAAAATGGGCCTATAAAATAAGTATATTTATTGTTTCCGTTGTCTTTGTTACATTTAACCTAAATAAATAGGGTTATGACACCAAAAGCTACAAGATTAACTTATATTATAAATATTGTTAGACAAATAAACAGTAAGTAATCAAAGAGTAACAAATAATCAAATTACGAGTAATAGCACAAATAAATACAACTGAACAAACATATAAATTAAATAAATGGTGCTTTTCAAGTTTTTCATGTAGGTTTAAACAGGAGATTTTCAGGTACAGAAATTGTAATCTAATGTATAACTATAGAATTATAGAATAGATTAAGATTTATTAAAGTTAATCGGTCAAGAGCAGTTACAGATGCATAAAAATGTTTTAATGTTGAAAATATAAAACGTTAAATAGCCTACTGTTATTTGAAATTATAAAAAAAAATTAAGACACTTCAAATGTGAAATTAAACCCGCCAGTAGGTGGCAGTGAATCACTGTTAATGAGCGAATCATTGAGATTCAACCGATTCATTCAAGCGGCTGATTCACTCAGGAAGTGTTGCTCAGAGACGCAAAACAATTCTGTGGACTTTGGAACTATTTTCGTTGGTGAAATACAGCGAAACAGGTGTCTAAAATGTAAGTCACTTGATATTACGTTCTTGTTCATTAAACTGTACGCTGAATAAAATCAATATCACTTTTGTAATCATGATATTTGGAGAAAAACGGCACTCTTTGTTTAATCTTCATGCTTCTTCATGCTTTCTTTTTCGCTTTTGCCTGCCAGACGTATAACGTCATGTCCTCTTCATGTTCAATAAATTGAATTAGGCATTTTAATGTAAGTAAGCGCTGCGCCAGTTTGAATGCGGCGGCAAAAGCATAAACAGCGTAACGAGAGAGGGGTCCCGATGCAGAGATGTCGCTGCGTCACTGCGTGTTATATTAGTTGCGTCCCAAATGACGCACTATACACTATGCACTTATACACTATGTACTCATCCATGTAGTGCGTGAATTATATAAGGTTATTTTGTCATTTAACAACGGAGTCCGATCCTCCCTCCCCCTCCACTACGTAATTAAAGCTGCGACAGTTGAGTGCACAAAGTGTCCAACATTCCACACTTCCTTTTTTCCGTTAATTTAGTGCATCATCCGGGTATTTAAAGTGTACTTTTTCTTTTTGGAATTTTCAGTGTGAACGCACTACTCGTACTATTTATACTTAAAAACGTCATAGAATAGTGCACAAGTACGCGAATTGGGACGCACCTAATAATTTGATATTAACATTTCATATCATAACAAAAACCCTTCAACCGGACCGAACGAGAGTCTCGAGGCCTGCCGCTGCTCTGAGTGAGTGACAGGAGGCGTGTCTGTGTTCAGCTGCGGTGTACGTGAACGCGCTGTTGGAGAGAAGAGAGAGAAAGCGCTGCCGGTGTATGGATGCCTGTATGCAGTATATGCAAAGCCAAAGCGCAATGAAATAAAGCAACTTATGATTTCGGGGGTTTACATAGGCTATTGTCCAGTTTCATATGCTCATTACATTCGGGGCTGAAGCCCTGGCAAAATCGGCTGGCGCCGTCCCTGGTCATGACAACGCTGTTCTCAGCCTCCGCTCCAGCTGAGTAATCAATCAACTTTATTTTTTAAAATAATTTATATATTTTATATTCAAACTGAAAACATGATGTGATTAACACTCAAGTCATTCAAGTCATCGTGTCTCAAGTCAAGTCAAGTCCCGAGTCTTTAACTTCCAAGTCCGAGTCAAGTCTCAAGTATTTTATTTTTTGTCAAGTCAAGTCACAAGTCATAAAAATAGCGACTCGAGTGGACTCGAGTCCAAGTCACCAAGTCACAAGTCCCCATGTCTGCTTGGAAGCACCAAGAATGTGTTGATTTCGATTGAATTTATAGAACAATTACATTATAGTTTTGTTGCAAATTAACAAATTATTTTTAATTCACAGAAAATATTTTTGTTAAGAAAACTTAACTGAAAAAAATATTTCAAGCAAATATAAATCTATATTGCTAAAACTAAAAAATCATTGTTTTGTGGTGGGAACAGTTAAATTATTGACAGGGCAAGTAAAAATTCAGCAATGTAACACATTGTATACAGAATTGCATCCTAATTCAGAATCTGAGAGAAATGTCAGAGGCAGTTGTTTTGTCTGTCACACCTCTTTCTTTCTTAATCCTCTTTCTTTCTTAAAGTGCGACATACCAGATGTACTGAGACTCACCGGTTATATTGGAGAAGCTGAATCCACTGCTCTTCACTCCTTCAAACACAGTGTAGAGTGTAAAGAAAATTTCAGTCCCTGAAGAAAGACCTGTGACCTTATATACCATAAAGGTGCCAGATGTTGTAGGTACAAGCTCATTTTTATCATTGTATTCCAGCTCATAAGTGTAAGCATTGACAGTGCTGACTTTTTCCCATTCTAATGTCATCTCAGTCTCTTTGCGGTCGATGACATAAACACTCCCAACATTAGATGGAACTGAAGAGGAAAGAGACAGAAATTTTACATTTTTCCAATACCTGTAGTAAGTAGTTGGAAATCACATCTACAAGTTGTTTGGTGTCAAAGTTGACGTAGGGTAGCGGGCGATAGGAGAGAGAGAGAGAGAGAGAGTGTGTGTGTGTGTGTGTGTGTGTGTGTGTGTGTGCGTACTTGTTTATATTACATTGTGGGGAGATTTGGTATAAAATATAAACCTGAGTTCACCTACATTGTGGGGACCAGCCAGCGGTCCCCACAATGTAAATGGATTTATAAATATACTAAATGATGTTTTTGTGAGAAAGTAAAAGTGTGCACAGTTTCCTGTGATGGTTAGGTTTAGGGTTAGAGGTAGTGTAGGGGGATAGAAAATACAGTTTGTACAGTATAAAATGCATTACGCCTATGGAAAGTCCCCACAATTCACAGAAACACAATATGTGTGTGTGTGTGTGTGTGTGTGTGTGTAATCTACATATATTTTAAAGAAAGTCTAAACAAGCACATCTTTCACAGTAGATAATGGAACCACTTTGTATTTGTAAAACATTAGTGGATCATGTTAATAGTTAACACGATTAACTTTTTTGGATTTAACAGAATCCAGTAAAACCTAAAATGTTGCATTTATCATTTATTAAATTAAACTTTAGCTTAAAGGGGAATTTGAATTTTATATTACCACAATTCTACAGAGTTGATCTACAGAGAAAGCATTTTATATATTGCAAAACCTCAATAACTCACTTACCAGTTACACTAGAGAAATGAAATCCACTGCTCTGATTGTCCTCAAACACAGTGTAGAGTATAAAGGAGTATTGAGTTCCAGGAGACAGAGATGGGACTTTATGAGTTACTACATCATCATCTTCTGTTACAGTGATCGGATTGCCCTGGACACCATCTCTCGTCAGTATATAACTGTAATTTCTGTTGCCATCAACTATATCCCAACGGAAAGTTAATTCAATCTCTGTTCGATTAATTACTACAACACTCCCAACATTAGGGAGAACTGTTTGTCCCTGCATGGAGAAGAAATGACATTGATTAAATAATCAATTATTCAATAAAGAAGCTAAATTCCAAAACAGTCATTTTGCTATTAAATTCTAGACATTCCAGCCTACTACATTTTTACTTTTTTTCCATTTCCCTTTTTTATACAAAATGTTTTATCAAGCTCTATTTTTTGGATATGAACTAAATGAGGATATGAACTAATTTAAAATTCTTAATCCATAATATGAATAATATGTAGGCTGAGGATTATTCAATTAATTTTGATGGAATTTTACTATACAATTGAAATTCATAAATCCTAAAAACAGGCTGATTTTTTTTTTTTTTTTTTTTTTTTTTTTTTTTTTTTTTGTGAGTGAATTCATCACAACATCACCCTTCATGACTCAAGGTCAGCCAGGAATCTTGGATGTTTGTCTAGGTTCTTATCAGTACTAGTTTTTTAGCCATTCTGCAAGTCTTCAATGAATCCGCATTACACATTACACCTCTCTTTGAATCTCTTTACCAGCTGCCAAGCTTCAGCAAAGGCTGTGGTTGCTTCTCAATTGGAAGACTGCATCCTAGTACGGTTGTGACCATCCTAAACCAGTGCTTCTGAGGGTTCTAGAGTCCTCCTCAGCATTGAACACAAGAATGAGACGGTCTAGTAGTGTGCATGGCTACATCAGAAATGTTTCTGTCACACTGTATTTTAGATGGCTTTACTACTATGTACTAACATTAAATACCCACAAAGACATTTACTGAATTTACTGTTTAACTACATGTTAAAATTCCCACATTTATTGCTAATGAGTTTGTGGTATGGTTGGGTTTAGGAAGTTAGGACTAGGATTAGGGGTTAGTTTTTGGGTTAAGGGTTTGGGTTGATTAAATACAAGTATTAAATGTAATTACAAAACACCGACATGTACATTTTTAATAATTATATTGTATCAAATGGTTTATACATAGTAGTTACTCCACGTAATATAACGTGTGACCAAATCATTTATCATCAAGTGCTGTCATCAAGTGCCATTGAGGGCATCTCAATTTGAAGGATCCTTGGAACGCAGACTTCGTTTTTACGTCTTTCATTCAGCAATATTTGAAGGATGCAACAAGTGTAGCCTTCATGTCCTCTAATTACCCACAATTCTTTGCACATTCCAGTTCACAAAAAAAAAAAAAAAAAAAAAAAAAAAAAGCAGAAAATTAATTGGCACTGAGCTCCAATTTCATTATGTAATACAGGGCAAAATGTTCAGAGATTAAAGAATGATATTTTCTATTGTTTTGTTGTAAATGACACTGTAATGAAAAATCACTCCCTAATTTTACTATATTCAAACTGGCTCTACAAGTCTTTTTTTAAAAAAAATCTTGCCTAGTTGAATCTTGTATAACTTAAAAAAATTAACTTGAAATTGGTAAAATGAGTTAAATTAATGGAAAAACATATGCTGTCATGACTTATTGATCATATCATTTTTACAGTACAAAGTTTGGGTTGATTACTACAAGAAAGTCAGTTAATAAAGATTTTTATTGTATTGTATTGGAACAACAATATGGCGGCTCTATATTCTCACGTACTAAATAAAATAGCCAATCGCCAATTGACCATTTTCCCGGCCCTGACAAAACGTTGCAAAGCATTTTTTAAAAGAAAATGGTGGTGCAACACCCTGTTCTGATGAAGCAAGAGTTGCAACTATGGCAGCTGAGAAGGCCATTCTTTGTGTTCTTTTTGAAGAATTTTCTGAGCCTGATGAAATCGGTATAAAAATGTGTTTAATGCTGCAAAATACACTCGATGTTACAGTCACTGCCCTTGCCGTCCAAAATAAAAGAGAACATCAATTAAGAAAGCACTTAATTACCATTGTGTATGAAATTTGGTATAAAAATAAACTTGCCTTGCAATGAAGCTAAAAATATAAACAACTATCATCATGTTGATATGCTATATTTAAAAAAAAAGAAAAAAGAAAAAAAAAAGAAGGGTAACAAGTAGTAACAAGTAGAGGAAACCAGATACAATCCATGGATTAAGAGAAAAAAATGTCTTGTTGTGCCTTTGGATGTCAGAATCAGTATGCAAAAGATGTTCTTCATTTTTATAGAATAGCGTGGTCGAGGACACCCCTTTGAAGCTAAACGCATATGTGATTGCAAGCCATTAAACAGACAGACTGGACTGATGAAACCTGCAATGGTAAGTCTACTATTAAACCATGAATTTGATGTAAACAACAGGTCTACATAATATTTACATAGGGGAATTAATGTATTAGCCCTACAGTTACAGTATGAAATAATATTTAAACCTATAGCATTTTACATAGGTAACATTTAAACCTGTAACATTTTATTGCACAATTCTGACTTTTTCTCACAATTGCAAGTTTATATCACAATTCTGAGAAAAAAGAAATTGCAGGATATGAACTCTCAATTCTGAGGAAAAAAGACAGAATAACAAGTTTAGCTGCTGTAACATGATCTCGCAATTCAGATTTTTCTTCACAGAATTGTAAGATATAGACTTGTAATTGCAAGAACAAAGTCTTTATGTGAGAGGAAGCTCATCGTGAACTCGCTCAGGATTGTTTGCCGAGGCTGTGGATTACAGGCAATAATGCTATAAATAATATTCAGTTTCTTGCACATACTGATAGTTTTGCTTGTTTTGTCTGCACTTTATTTTTTATTTCAAAGTAACTGCACCTATTGACTTTCATTATATGAATCACAGAGGACCGTGGTTGAGTAAATGCAAACATGTAAACAGCACATTTTCATTTTGGGGTGAACTAACCCTTTTAAGATTCATGTCAGATGTTTTTGACATTTTGTTATTTCCCCATTTAAAGAGTCGGTCTTGTATTCCTGAAATATGGCCGCCTACTGAATTGAATTTCCTTAAAAGGGACTTTGATTGTGGCTTGAATATGGAACTGTTGGTGGATCTACACACTATTAATTTAGAAATTCCAGAAGTATGTGGCCAGTGAGTGAACAACAAAAAGGGACAAAATTACTCTTCCTAACTCTCATATTCAGTGTATGATGGTGCAATTATCTTCCTGACTACAAAAGAACAGCTAAAGACACAACTTTTCCATTAGCATTTGGCTAACAACTGATAATGCGCTCAATATTATAAGGTTCAGTTTATGTTAGTCGATGCCTGAACTAACATTAACTAACAATACATTAGTGACAGTATGTATTCATTTTTCTTAACATTAGTTAATAAAAATACAACTGTTCATTGTTCATGTTAGCTCAGGTCCATTAAATAATATTGATTTTGGTTTTGTACATTATGGTAATCTAATATACTAATGTTAACAAATGAAAGCTTATTGTAAAGTGTTACCTAAATATCACTATTACTCAAATCTTCAAAATTAACTCTTTACCGTAGCTCATTTAGGTAATTTACTATATTTTTTACAATTAAACTGATCCAGATGGATGTTTTAAATGTTTACTTGGGGCAGATGCAAATGTAATGAAAATGAAATTGTAATATTGCAGGACATACATGTAAACTCAAACACAAAAACCATTGTGTGAATGAAGTATAATGTTTCATGACACTGAGTGAAACAAATGCACACAGTGTAATAAATAAACTACAGTAAAATATATTTGCATGATATATAGCTTATCATAATATGTTAGCTTACTTCAACTATATTAAACATCTTTTTCCATTGACATTTTAAGAATGTGTTCTGTGTAAAAAGTAAATGTCAACCACCTTTCTGGACATGTGTCCACTAAAACAATATAATTATAGTGAAATTCTCTTTTACAAGTTACCGTAACATGGAAGTATTTTTCAAAACAGCACATGGATTGATAGGAAAGCTGCTGACACAACAAACAAGGAAACAGGGCATGACTAAAATCTGGCAGCTTGTCTAAAATACAAAGTACTAAAAGGTTTTGTCACATGCTACAGGATAATAAAAAGTGGAGGTATATGAATTATTTAGAACATTGTGTAGAATTATGTACACACTCAAATTAAATACTCTTTACAAACTCGGTTTATTCTTTCATCCAGCATCCTGAGATGCTTTATTTTTAGTATTGAAAGAATCCCATATGCTGGACTTCACTATGAGAAACTGTTTCAGAAGAGCCAACGAAAAAATATATTACAGCAACATATTTTTTTTTTTTTTTTTTTTTTTTCAGTTCTTTTCTGTTTAAAATCTTAGTATTTTTTAAAGGGTAACAATACTTTATTTTAAGGTGACGTAGTTACACGTTTCATGTACTTCCTATAAAAATACAGTAATGCATAATTACAAGTAACTAACTTTAAACCAAACCCATCTCTAACTGTAACTATATAGTAAGTACATGTAGTTAATACTTAGTACTTACTTGAGTTAGTAATATAACATTACCTTAAAATAAAGTGTAACTTTAGAAGATCATTAGAATGAATGGCCTGATTGAAAGTTACAGCACATCCAGTATAGTCACAGTCATAAAATGTTTGTATTCTCTTTTAAATGCCCTCTGCTCCGAAGAGCAAAATGGCCGACAACACAGTCATGACCATTACAGTAAGATCTTATTATAACTGAACGATAACAGATTCTGAATTCCTGGCTATCATTTATCTTCAGGAATTTGGACTGGGATGATATTACAGGAGTGAAACATTAGACCCATCAATACAAAATTTTCATCTCAACACATGCCATTTAGATGAGTACAAAAACATAAAAAAAATGTATTTACAATAAAATAAAAAATACTGTGTGGATAAAATGTATCAAAATACAAATACAGTATTTTGTATCTTGAAAATAATCACACAATTTATGTAAAATTGGCCATTCAGAGAATTTTTACTATTAGGCTGAAATTTATCTCCACCTATTCTTAATGCAAAGAACATTTTTACAACTGCTTAGAAATGTTTCTTTATCCCCCGGCTTCACAGACAAGGCTTTAGCCTAGTCCCAGACTAAAATGCATGTTTGAGCTGTTTTAACTGAAAGCAACTTGCACTGACATATCTTAAAATATGTTAGTGCCACTGTTTTGTCTCAAGATAATGTAAACAAGTAATGTTTTTTTTTTTCTAAAGCATATTAATAAAACCTACTTAAATGCCCTAACTGAACTAAGGCCTGATCTAATCTAAGCCCTGTCTGTGAAACCAGGCCTATATTTCACCTACTGCTTTCCTTCCTCTGCCAGGTATGAAATAAGAAATTACACACACACACACACACACACACACACACACACACACACACACACACACACACACACACACACAGGTTTTCTGAACGATAGCTAGTGAACTTTCTAATGATATTTAGACTAGTTCGTAGCTGGCTGCTTACTAATTATTTCTTCACTGTTGACACGCATTGCATTGACTGCTGAGATATATCATAGTTACATAAATATTTTAATGAAAATTAAATAATAGTTATAGGGCCCCTATTATGCTTTTTCAAATATTTCCTTTTATGCAGTGTGTAATATAGCTGCTTGTAAAAGCTCTGCAAAGTTTTAAAGATCAAAGTGCACGACAATCTCACAAAAGAATCAATTTTGAACTGATTAAATGAGTTGTCAGCAATTCCAATCTCACCTCCTGTTACATACCTACGTAAAAATGAAATTAATTTGCTCGCAAACAACGTCTACTTTGCCCTGCCCTCAAATACTGTAGTTATAGCTGAATCCTGGAAGAGTTTGGTTTGTGTTGTCGTCAAGCATGTAATTCAAAAGGACATAAATTGATGTGAAAAACTCTGTTAGAAAGAAGCTCCAGAAAACTGAATCTTGAAAACAAATAATTTTAAACACTTGAAAATTCAAGTGTTTTTTGACCTTGGATGAATTAGTAACATTTAGGGCCCTATCATACACCTGGTGCAACGCGGCGCTAGGCGCAACGCATGTTTTTTGCTAGTTTCAGCCTGACGCAGTTATCATTTTCACATCCTGCGCCATGTTGTTTAAACAGCAAATGCATTTGTGCCCATTTGTGCGCCCATGGGCATGCTGGTCTGAAAACGAGGTGTGATCAGGCGCATTGTTGGCGCATTGCTATTTTGAGGCAACTGAAATAGACTGCGCCATTGACCAATCAAACCTGGAAGATGAGACTCTGATTGGTTTATTAAATGTTACGCCCCAAAACATACCCATTACTCGTTAAGAGAATAGGGACAACCCTTTTAGAGCATGCGCCGGGCACACAGACCATTTTTTCCATCATTAAACTAGCAAAAGTGGATTCAGACATGCCCTAAGTGCACTTTCTAATTATGTACATGTATATGCTTTTGCTGTTGTTGGACCTAAATTATGGAATAGTCTTCCGGCCTACATAAGAACTGCGCCAACTATATCAATTTTTAAATCTTCTCTTAAAGGGTTAGTTCACTCAAAAATTAAAATTCTGTCATTAATTACTCACCCTCATGCCGTTCCACACCCGTAAGACCTTCGTTAATCTTCGGAACGCAAATTAAGATATTTTTGTTGAAATCCGATGGCTCTGTGAGGCCTGCATAGGGTGCAATTGTCACGTAACTCATGAAGACGAGATAGATCCAAATGCAGCAATGGTGTTTATTGAGGGCAAATCCATAAGGCGTAATCCAGAGTACAGGTAGTGATGGCCGATTTCGAAACACTGCTTCATGAAGCTCCGAAGCTTCATGAATCTTTTTGTTTCGAATCAGTGATTCGGAGCGTGTATCAAACTGCCAAAGTCACGTGATTTTAGTAAACGAGGCTTCATTACGTCATCACTGTTTCGAAACAGTTCGAAATTTCAATGGTTCACCGATAGAGGGCGATGATAAAGTGAGCCCATGAATCATGCAGATTCACTGAGAACTATTGAACAAGTGTCTAGGGCTTTACCCTATGGTTTTACCTGATTTCCGATCAGTTTTATACAGTTTTAGATGTTTTAATTATACATTCGAATAATTGAAATGAATAATGGTAGTTATTAATCTCTTATTGGCCTGTTTAGCTTGAGCCATGGAACAGAGAAACAAGCCTTTAAAATTGATAAAAGTACACAAATTATACAGACACTCTATATTTAATCTTATTAGATGATTAGTTAATTCCATTTAATTGATTTTACTTTCAATAAAACTTTTGCAATACATTTGTTAAAGGGTATTTTTAATGCATGTTTGGCCTGAGTTTTGTTGCATTTGCACTGCTCTGACCACTAGGGGTCACCGTGGAGACGGGTGTCAGATTGTTTCGAAGCCTCGAATCATTACGGCACATTTGATTCAGCTGCTTCAGTGTTTCATGAAGCCTCGATCTGCCCATCACTAAGTACAGGCAGGGGTCAGAATCCAAAACAACAGTCCAAACATAAAACAAGAAACAAGAAACTACAAACCAAAACGGGAGAACATGAAAACCAGGGATCAGACTCGAGGGTGACATTCAACAATGAACCACAAGAACAGACAGAAACAACTCAGACTAAATACACAGACACTAATGACAAAATAAACAACAGCTGGGTGCAATGATGAATAGTGATTAGTCCGGGGAGTGTGTATGGGAAATGTAGTCCATGAAATGGGTGAAACAGAGAGTCCGGGAAGGAGTGCCCTCTAGTGGCTGAAGGGCACTCTCACAGGTGATCGTGACATTACCCCCCCTTAAAGGAGCGGCTACCAGACGCTCCATCCGAAAAAACAAAAACACAAACAACTCAGGAGGGAGGTGGACTGGAGGAGGATCAGGGGGAGGGATGGTGGGCCAGATCCCGGGTGCTCCACTGAACGCCAGGGCGGTGCTGGAGGAACTGACCAGGCGGATACTGGCAGGACTGGAGTCCTGGCTGATTGCCAGGGCAGCGCTGGAGGAACCGACCAGGCTGGTACCAGCGGGTCTGGAGTCCTGGCTGATTGCCAGGGTGGTGCCGGAGGAACTGACCAGGCCGATTCCAACGGTTCAGACGGCCTGGGCAGTGGCGGCAGGGCAGAAGACTTGGATGACGGCGGCAGGACAGAAGGTCTGGGCGGTGGCGGCAAGACAGAAGGTCTGGGCGGCGGAGGCAGGGCAGAAGGTCTGGGTGGCGGCGGCGACAGGGCAGACCAAGGCTGCTCCGTGACCATCTCAGGAAGAATGGCCTGCTCTGGGGCGGCAGCGGGCTCGGGCTGCTCTGGGACGGCAGCGGGCTCGGGCTGCTCTGGGACGGCAGCGGGCTCGGGCTGCTCTGGGACGGCAGCGGGCTCGGGCTGCTCTGGGCAAGGCGCTTCGGTGGCGCCGGCAGGGCAAGGCGCTTCGGTGGCGCCGGCAGGGCAAGGCGCTTCGGTGGCGCCGGCAGGGCAAGGCGCTTGGAGAACCCACGAACAACCACTAGAGTGGTTTCCAGGCCTTGTAGGACGGAGGAAGCCCTTTTCCTCCTTCTCCTCCGCTTATGAGGGTGAGGCGGTGGCTCACCCAAAATGGACTCACTGGCTGGAGCGGACTCACTGGCTGGAGCGGGCTCTGGAGTGGACTCCCTGGCTGGAGCGAGCTCTGGAGTGGACTCACTGGCTGGAACGGACTCACTGGCTGGAGCGGGCTCTGGAGTGGACTCACTAACTGGAGCGGGCTCTGGAGTGGACTCACTGGCTGGAGCGGGCTCTGGAACGGACTCACTGGCTGGAGCGGGCTCTGGAGTGGACTCACTAACTGGAGCGGGCTCTGGAGTGGACTCACTGGCTGGAGTGGGCTCTGGAACGGACTCACTGGCTGGAGCGGGCTCTGGAGTGGACTCACTGGCTGGAGCGGGCTCTGGAGTGGACTCACTGGCTGGAGCGGGCTCTGGAGTGGACTCACTGGCTGGAGCGGGCTCTGGAGCGGACTCACTGACCGGAGCGGCCTCCGGGCCCTGACGTCCGAAGGAAACCTTCTTCCCTCTCCTCCTCCTCGCTTTACCGGGGTGAAGCTGAGGCTCAGTGCCCACCTCCCGGTGACTTCAGAGACGGATTCATGGTCAGGAGCATGCACACTGCCTGGTTGACTTGGTGAGGCCCAATCTACCCGGTGGCGAAGATAGGCGGCGAATCTCCAGAAATCCAAGTCCAGTAGCCCCTCCATCTCACACCGAGGTTGAGGATCGTCAATGCAGCCATTAAAGATATCCTTCAGCGCCGCATCGTTGTACCTCAGCCCCACCGCCATCGTCCAAAAGACCTTGGCAAAGCATCCTACCTCTTCTCCCTCCTGGCGTAACGCCATCACTGCCCCAAGCAGAGCCACACGCTCCCTGCATGTGCCTGACAAAATAGTCCTCATGCTGCTGGATCTTAACTGGTGGTTCATTCTGTCACGTAACTCATGAAGACGAGATAGATCCAAATGCAGCAATGGTGTTTATTGAGGGCAAATCCATAAGGCGTAATCCAGAGTACAGGCAGGGGTCAGAATCCAAAACAACAGTCCAAACATAAAACAAGAAACAAGAAACTACAAACCAAAACGGGAGAACATGAAAACCAGGGATCAGACTCGAGGGTGACATTCAACAATGAACCACAAGAACAGACAGAAACAACTCAGACTAAATACACAGACACTAATGACAAAATAAACAACAGCTGGGTGCAATGATGAATAGTGATTAGTCCAGGGAGTGTGTATGGGAAATGTAGTCCATGAAATGGGTGAAACAGAGAGTCCGGGAAGGAGTGCCCTCTAGTGGCTGAAGGGCACTCTCACAGGTGATCGTGACAGCAATGACATTTCCTCTCTCAAGATCCATAAAGGTACTAAAAATATATTTAAATCAGTTCATGTGAGTACAGTGGTTCAATATTAATATTATAAAGCGACGAGAATATTTTTGGTGCGCCAAAAAAACAAAATAACGAATTTAGTGATGGCCGTTTTCAAAACGGTGTTATGATTCCTCTGTGTCGAATCATGATTCGGATCACGTGTCAAACCGCTAAACTGCTGAAATCACGTGACTTTGGCGCTCCAAACCGCTGATTCGACACGCTGATTCATAACACTCCGAAGCTTCCTGAAGGTGTGTTTTGAAATCGGCCATCACTATAGTCGTTATTTTGGCACACCAAAAATATTCTCGTCGCTTTATAATATTAATATTGAACCACTGTACTCACATGAACCGATTTAAATATGTTTTTAGTACATTAATGGATCTTCAGAGAGGAAATGTCACTGCTGGCTATAGAGGCCTCACTAAGCCATCGGATTTCAACAAAAATATCTTAATTTGTGTTCCAAAGATTAACGAAGGTCTTACGGGTGTGGGACGGCATGAGGGTGAGTAATAAATGACAGAATTTTTATTTTTGGGTGAACTAACCCTTTAAAACATATTTATTTTCATTGGTGTATAATATTCCGTGATTCGCTGTTTTTATGAGTTCTTATATCTAGCACCTTACTCATTTTTACATTACTGATTACTGTTTCCCGTTTATATGATTTAATTGTTGTGTTCTTTTAATACTCTGTGCAGCACTTTGGTTGTTTTTAAATGTGCTATTTAAATAAACATTGTATTGTATTGTATTGTATAAGTATACATAGTATTGTATTGTTAAGTATCAGTATAATCAGCCATCACATCCTCGCCTCACCTTACTCACAGAAATTCTGGACTCGATTCGGTTCCAGGTTTAATTCCAAGAATTTATTCCAAACTAATATCTCCAATTCTAACTGATTACTGAGTTGTGTGTGACAGATTACATGTGATTATAAGGGACTGTTTAAACCAGTGTGGGCCAGTAGCAATCATTACAAATACTGAAACTTGAACTGATAATGAAAAGTTGAATTGTGAAAATAACACGTCAAATTGTGAAAAATGTGATTCATTGTGGTGCCTCAATGGGTAGTACTGTTGCCTCTTAACAAGAAGTTCTCAGACTGGGATGCTACAAAGGACAAGAGGTTTGGAAAATGGATGGAATGGATAAATATTCATTGTTCATGAAGTCATAATTTCATTCCATAGTGCTAAATGTAATACAAAAAGATGAACACATTTCAACTTAATTGATAGTATAAATTATAAAAAGTGAACAAATAACATCTGTCAGGTAAAGAATATAATTTTTAGCAAGACAATACAAATATATAACCCTAATTTATCAAATAACAGTCAAGTTACTAACACTGCGTGAACAATTGATGTCTGTATAGCGAATTAGTTGATTATTTGCACTGCTGTTGAATTGAATGAGGCCCTTCTGAAGATTCAATTCCTTGGGATGGAATTGACTCCAAAATTTGGACTCATCTCATTCCCCCAAGAAACTTTGCGTTCATTTGCACAAAAATGTTGTGTTCTTGTATTTCTTGGGGGAACGCAAAACATTTGAGAGAGAGAACAAAACAGCTTTGCCAAATAATTTCCTCCCATCTCATATTTTTTTTTCTTCACCATGTCCTTTTAGGGGCTATATATATGTATATATATTTTGCTGGTATCGGCCACAGGTGTATTTGTCTTGAAAATAAAACCTCTTTGTCATGCAAGGCTACGGGTTTACAATCTAAGCCAAAAATCAAGAATCTCAGGGACTTACAGTACATATAACAGTTGTATGTATATAGAGTAAGAGTGACTTACCAAAGCAGAAAGCACACACAGCAATACTAAAGTCAAAACTCGTTCCATGATGAACCCGGTGTGTGGTCAGAGTAAACAGCACTATTGTCACACTAGCTTTTCCTATTTAACCACTGCATTCAAAAATCTTTTAACGAAATAACTAGTCAAGCTTGTTGGCATGACAGCTTTAGTAAGTATTTAGTCTATAAACTCTTGGTTTCTGACACTTCTCTCAGCATCTGTTCCCTCTCTGACCCGTTTTATTGCCACTTCTTTTTCTCATGACGGTAAAAAAATGTACATCAACCTTTGTCCTGTCTTTAACCAAGTTCTTCCTTATTTTAAAACACACACCTATGGTTCATTATTAGATTATCTTCCTCTTTCACTTATTTAGCTTTAAAATTTTATTATTATTTTATTTTCTTTACTTTGGGATATGCTTGTATACCGAAATGAACCAAAAGTAATGCAAAAAAATGAGTAAAATTGAGTTGTGATCATTTAGTATTTATAGTTTTTCCTTTGGATGAATGTGGTTCACCCTGTGGGCTGGCAAGTTATCAAAAGAATCTAGAATCTTCTTAAATGATCAAACTCTGACAAACACCCCATTATTCTTGCCTTTATTAAAATGACAATAGATAAATGTTAATTCTTTAGTTTCATTGCTGAGTTGGGTGTGTCTTGATATCTGATAATGTGCACATCATGTTATAGAGGTTTTGTGTAAAGGGAGAATTTATATCTGACCTATATAGCTGGATGAATTTAGTACTCCGGTGACGGAGCCCTCAGGTGGTGATCGGAGGGAGCCACAGAGGCCGCATTCGTGACAGAGCCCCCCCCGCGAGCGGCTCCTGAAGCAAGGAGGTGGCCGGGGCCTTCCACGTGGACGGGGGGCAGGTTTCTCAGGATGAGTTTGATGAAAGTCATTGACGAGGGTCGGGTCCAGAATGTCCTCTGCGTTGACCCATGACTGTTCCTCTGGGCCATACCCCTCCCAGTCCACCAGATACGGCAGAGTCCTACCCCGGCGTCTGGAATCCAGAAGTTCTCGCACTTGGTAGATCTCCTCGCCTTCGATGATAATGGGAGGGGGTCTATGGTCACCGGCCTCGTCCTGGTTCTCCTCTCCTCTCGGACCACCTGCGGGCTTAAGCAGAGAAACATGGAAAGTGGGCGAGATACGGTAACTAGAGGGGAGAGCCAAACGATATGAGACTGGAGTAAATTGTCTGAGTATTTTGAAGGGACCCACGTACCTGGGGCTGAGCTTTCTGCAAGGTAGCCGGAGACATAGATCCCGAGTCGATAGCCAAACCCATTGGCCCGGGTGATAATCAGGGTGATGGCGGCGTGAACGATCTGCTTGTTCCTTCTGACGTCTGATAGCCCTTTGCAGGTGTACATGGGCTTCATTCCACACATTCTCACTCCTCTGTAGCCAATCATTGACTGAAGGCAGATCCGAGGGTTCTCCTAACCAGGGAAACAGAGGGGGTTGGAATCCCAGGACACATTGGAAAGGAGTCAGTTCTGTGGAAGGCTTGCGAAGCGAGTTTTGAGCGTATTCAGCCCAGAACAGAAAGCGACTCCAGTCCGTCTGGTTGCGATGATAGTATGATCTGAGATAATGGCTGAGTTCTTGATTGAGGCGTTCCACCTGTCCATTGGCCTGGTGGTGGTAACCCGTAGTTAGGCTGACGTTAATATTGAGTTTCTGGACGAATGAGTTCCAAACTCGGGAGGTAAACTGGGGACCGCGGTCAGAGATAATGTCTTCAGGGAGACCATAAAAACGAAATACACAGTTACAAAGATGCTCGGCTGTCTCAAAGGCTGTGGGTAACTTTGGTAGGATGAAACGGCAGGCCTTAGAGAATCGGTCAACCGCCGTGAGTATGGTAGTGTTACCCTGAGAGTTGGGCAGGTCTGTTACAAAGTCTATGGTGATGTGGGACCAGGGTCGTTGAGGGATGGGTAATGGTTGAAGCAGACCAGCTGGGGCTTGATGGGACGACTTGGTGGTTTGGCAGATGGTGCAATCTCGTATGAAGGAAATGATGTCAGACTGTAGAGAAGGCCACCAAAAGCGATTGTTGATGAGTTGGATGGTGGCAGTGATTCCTGGGTGGTCAGCGCTAGGAGAGTCATGTACCAGCTGGATTGTCCTCCTGCGAAGTGCTGCAGGGACGTAAGTGCGATCTGGAGGACAGTTGGGTGGAGATGGTTCTGAGCGTTGGGCGTCGGCGATCTCGGCCATGATGTCCCATTGTATAGGGGCCAGGATGAGCGTGGAAGGGAGGATGGGTTCACTAGTGGATGAAGCTTGGGTGAATTCATGTTGTCGGGAAAGAGCATCGGCTTTAACATTCTTGGAACCTGGTCTGTAAGTCACGGTGAACTGGAACCTGGTGAAGAAGAGCACCCATCTTGCCTGTCGGGGATTGAGTCTCTTGGCTGAACGTAGGTATTCCAAGTTGCGATGGTCTGTTAGCACCAGGAAAGGATGTTTGCTTCCCTCCAGCCAGTGGCGCCATTGTTCAAAGGCCGCCTTCATAGCTAATAGTTCGCGATCTCCTACGTCGTAGTTCTGTTCTGCAGGGGTGAGTTTTTGGGAATAGAAGGCGCATGGGAAGAGCTTAGGGGGGTTGCCATGTCTTTGAGACAGTACTGCTCTGATGCCAGTGTTGGAAGCATCAACCTCAACGACAAACTCCCTCTCAGGGTCGGGATGATGCAGGATGGGGGCTGTGGTAAAGTGTTCCTTTAACTCTTGAAACGATCGTTCGGCAGCTGGGGACCATGATAGACGACTTCCCCCCTTCTTAAGCATCGTGGTTAGTGGTGATGCGATGGTGCTGAAATTTCTTATGAAGCGCCTGTAGAAGTTTGCGAACCCCAGGAACCGTTGTAACTCCTTAACCTGAGGATGGCTGTGGCCATCGTAGAACGGCTTGCACTTTGGTGTCATCCATGGCGACACCCTCAGAACTGATAATGTAACCCAGGAATGCAATGGATGTCTGATGAAACTCATACTTCTCGGCCTTGGCATAGAGCTGATGAGTAATGAGTCATTTAAGGACGGTGCGGACATGGGTGATGTGATCTTCTAGGGATGTGGAGTAAATGAGAATGTCATCAATGTAAACAATGACCCCGTTATAGAGCAAATCACGGAAGATGTCGTTGACAAAGGCTTGGAAAATGGACAGACTATTGACCTGCCCGAACGGCATGACCCGGTATTTGTAGTGCCCTGTCGTCGTGGAAAAGGCAGTTTTCCATTCGTCCCCCTCACGGATGCGAATGAGATTGTATGCACTTCGTAGGTCAAGTTTCATGAAAAACTTAGCAGAGCGTAGCTGTTCCAGAGGGAACAAGGGACGAGAAGCAGTGGATAGCGGAACTTGACTGTGATTTCGTTGAGACCCCGGTAGTCAATGCAAGGTTGCAGACCGCCATCTTTTTTCTTCACAAAGAAGAAACCCGCAGAAGCAGGGGATGTGGACGGTTGGATGAACCCCTTGGCCAGTTCCTCTTCAATGTAGCTCTTCATGGCCTCAGATTCAGGTTGCAAAAAGGGAAAAATTCTGCCTTTGGGTGGTGTAGTGCCAGGGAGGAGCTCTATGGCGCAGTCACTAGATCGATGAGGCAAGACTTCAAGACTTTGCGTTGCGTGTGTGTGTGAGTGTGTTTTATAGTCCACCGGAAGGGGATCAGGTGCGCACGTGATCAGCGCCAGGCAGTGGGTAATGGGAAATGAAATCTGGATTAATTTAGTACTCCGGTGACGGAGCCCTCAGGTGGTGATCGGAGGGAGCCACAGAGGCCGCATTCGTGACACAGTGTATGTGGAAAATGTGATGCTGAATTACATAGCTGAATAATTTTATTATCTCTGCAATTATAAACAAACAAACAACAAGCAGTGAACACAAAGCAGTGAACTTGTTTACAGAAAGTTTCAAGATAGGATGTATGTGTCTGCTGTTTATCAAAGTATTTTAATTGGAGAGAAAATCGTTTTGCTTTTTGTATTGCAGACATGATGTATATTTGTAAAAATCAGTGCAACAGGTTCTTCCTCTCAAAAAAAAAAAAAAAAAAAAAAAAAAAATATGATCAACACAACGCTTGTTTTGTCAACTGGCACTTTCCAAGTATAGAGTACAAATTGGTGTTCCATTTCATTTTAAAGCTAGGCAGGTGCAAACAAAAACTTTGTGTTGATATTAGTTAAAAAAGTATTATTTAACATAAAAATATCATGACAAATGTCTTGTTTTAAAAGATAATCTGTAATAATAATAATTAGGGGCCAAGCACCGAAGGTGCTTAGGCACCTATTGTTATTGTTGGCGTTCCGTACGCTTATTATTATTCTTCCGCTTCTTCTTCCGCTCTTGAAGTCTATGGCAGCCCATAGAACCGCTTGCGGGAAAGTTGTGAAATTTGGCACACAGTTAGAGGACAGTCTGACCTTTGTCCATAGCAAATTTGGAGTCTCTAACTCAATCCCTCTAGCGCCACCAGCTGTCCAAAGTTGCACTTATGTTTATGTTAATAACTTTTGAACCATAAGGGCTAGAAACAAAATTCCTTTTTCCTCTGATTCCTTGGGTCAAGTCGAATCGATTGCACCATATGACGTCATTTTCCGTCATGAAAATTTTTCCGCCATTTTGCATTTTCTGAAAAACGTACTTTTTCACGAAAATTGAACCAGATCATCTTCAGACCATGCCGACAAAAAGTTATGGAATTCAAGTTGATTCCTCAAACCGTTTTCGAAAAACACGCAAACGAATTGTACGTAGTGCTTGCGAAAATAGACATAAGGCTGTATCTCCGCAACGCTTTATCGTATTCAGACCAAACTTGGTACATGTCATCACATGCATGACCTGAGGCATCATGCAGTGTTTCGGTGCAGTGCCACCTAGTGGTGCGGAGATATGAAAAATTGATATTTTTGCTTATAACTTCTGATGGGTTTGTCCAAAAATCAAAAATGTGGACTCGTTGGATTCGGGGCATCATGTCAAGTCGAATGATACCCAATTTTCCCATATCAGACATTTTGGCTGTCGGCCATTTTGAATTTTGTGCTAAAATGCTGTATTTTACGAACGCATTGGCGTATCTTCACAAAACTTGGTATGGGTCATCAGCACAATGCCCTGAAGGAGTCTAAGAAGTTTCGGACCAGCGCCACCTTGTGGTCAAAAGTTATAATGAAATTTACAAAAATGCTAATAACTTTTGTCTATATTAACCGATTGTAATGAAACTGGTCTCAGTAGATTCCTTGGGTAATGCTGAGAACATAGATATTAAATTTGCTATAGTCAGCTAAACTTCCTGTCCGCCATATTGTTTTTCTTTAAAAACGTACTTTTTCGAACTCCTCCTAGACCGTTGGTCCAATTTTCACCAAAATTGAACCGTGTCATTTTCAGACCATGCCGACAAAAAGTTATGGATTTCAAGTCGATATGTCTAACCGTTTTCGTATACCAGAGCAAAGAATTTGAGGCATGATGCAAAAACGACTCTTGAAGCTGTATCTCTGCAATGCTTTATCATATTCAGACCAAACTTGGTACGTGTCATCACAAGCATGACCTTAGGCATCATACAGTGTTTCGGCGCAGCACCACCTACTGGAGTGGAGATATGAAAAATGGCTATTTTTGCTTATAACTTCTGATGGGTTTGACCAAAATTCATAAATTTGGTATGGGTCATCAGGACAATGCCCTGAAAGAGCCCGAGAAGTTTTGGACCAGCACCACCTTGTGGTCAAAAGTTATAACAAACTTGACAAAAATTCTAATAACTTTTTTTTTCTAATTGCTCACTGCTGCTGTTGGTCTGATGCTCCCAGCCATGTTGTCTGGCTTCTTGTGCCGTTTTTGTGCTTGGCCCCGTAATTGCTGCTTGCAGCTATATTTATTATTATTATTATTATTATTACCACAAACTAATATTTAGGGGGTGTTTACACAACACTATTTATGCAAGTTGGTACTTTATTTACATAACAATTGCATTTGGGGGGCCTGAAAACACAAACTTTTGAAAACAGGTTTCAAAGTGCAGGTTTTTGAAAATGTATCGTCTCTGTATAAACTACAAAAACGTGAATTTGTGAAAACAGTGACATCATGCACATGCGTTTTACGTGTTCAGTCTAGATATTTCTTTACAAAGTGACGTTGCCAACTACTGACCTGGCATGCATAATACAGCATTTGTAGTCATTTTCGTGGATCTGTGTGTACGGGTTCGTTTTGACAATGTTGTACGCGAAATTTGTATGAGAAAAACATGTACATCATGGAGACATCTATTTGATGTGCGTGTTTAAATCTGGAAAATGTATTTTTTAGAGTGTTTGTTTATCTGAAATACGTCTATAGGACGTTTCCTGTCTAATTTCAAATAGGACGTTTAGAAATGTCTTTAAAGGGTCATGAAACCCCAGAACACATTTTTTGAGCTGTGAACAGATATGTATAGGCTGCACATCATTGAAAACACTAAAGGTACTCATTAATTTTATTTATAATTTGAAATTAGTTATTTTTGCATTTTTCAGAGCGATTTCTGTCTTCTGGTTTGAAAAGCAAAGTCGGAGCAACGTCACAAAATCTAACATCATCATGTATCACCGGCAAGATCCGGAGTGCTGGTTGGCTCCAAGTATGGGCTGGTCGAACATGCTGACGTCAACAGTTTATACATTTATTCATGACTTAAAGGTGCCCTAGATTCAAAAATTTAATTTACTTTGGCATAGTTAAATAACAAGAGTTCAGTACATGGAAAAGACATACAGTGAGTCTCAAACCCCATTGTTTCCTCCTTCTTATATAAATCTCATTTGTTTAAACGACCTCCGAAGAACAGGCGAATCTCAACATAACACCGACTGTTATGTAACAGTCGGGGTGTACGCCCCAATATTTGCATAATGCCAGCCCATGTTCCCAACATTATGAAAGGGATTACACAAGGGTAGCCAGTTAACGTCTGGAGCTGCACACAGCCGAATCATCAGACTAGGTAAGCAAGAACAACAGCGAAAAATGGCAGATGGAGCAATAATAACTGACATAATCCATGATAGCATGATATTTTTACTGATATTTGTAAATTGTCTTTCTAAATGTTTCGTTAGCATGTTGCTAATGTACTGTTAAATGAGGTTAAAGTTACCATCGTTTCTTACTGTATTCACGGAGACAAGAGCCGTCGCTATTTTCATTTTTTAAACACTTGCAGTCTGTATAATGCATAAACACAACTTCATTCTTTATAAATCTCTCCAACAGTGTAGCATTAGCCGTTAGCCACAGAGGACAGCCTCAAATTCACTCAGAATAAAACTTTAACATCCAAATAAATACTTTACTCACATAATTCGAAGCATGCATACAGCATGCATGACGAACTCTTGTAAAGATCCATTTGAGGGTTATATTAGCTGTATGAACTTTGTAAATGCGCTGTAATATAGTCGACAGCTCGTGTGGCAGGGAGCACGTGATTTAAGGGGGCGGCGCCGAGTGTAAATCAGTGCATTGTTAATGATGCCCCAAAATAGGCAGTTAAAAAAATTAATTAAAAAAAATCTATGGGGTATTTTGAGCTGAAACTTCACAGACACATTCAGGAGACACCTTAGACTTATATTACATCTTGTGAAAAAGCATTCTTGGGCACCTTTAAAGCACATTCAATCTAATCACTGTGCTGTAGTATGCATTAGTATTACAGCGGATAATTCAAATGTCAAAAAAGTGCTGTTCATTCACCTCTACGTTCTGACTATAGACACGCGAGCTGTAGGCTATGTTTCCCTCAGCACGGCAAGCACATGAGTGGTGTTTTGTATTTTGCCCGCGATGCTGTCAGAACTGAAGTTTGAATACAAACACATGAAAAATACAATTGTTATTATGATATACAGGCGGAGCGCGCATATGATCAGTTTCAGCGCGGAGCTCCGCGTTGTGTTTAACAACACTAGCCACGTGGCTCATAGCTCATATACAGAATAATGTATCCGTGTTTAAAGTTTTTATAGACACATTTCATCTAAATATTCATCAAGTCTTCTTCAAATGAAATATATGTGCAAACTGGACACTTATACAGAGGTGTATCTGAACGCAATGACACGATTATTCTGATGAACAAAAGACTTAGAGAATGGACAAAATTAAACTATGTCTTTATTCTTTCTCTGTTTAAACTATGTGTCATTTATCATGAAACTATAGTGCTTGTAAACATAATGAAAGTATTATTAGCCCTTTTAAATATTCTTTAGCATTTCTCCCTTGTGCTTGGGAATTTGTTGTCATTTTCTCCGAGCTCATATATTAATATTCATTATTCTGTATAATGAGTGTGCTGTAGGTCTGTGTTTCATTGGTTGTTCTCTCCCCTCTTCCCCCCCTCTACACTCCCACTTTTCCAGAGCTTTACACACCCATTTTTACAAAGATTTTCCAGCTCAGAGGTGAACGACCAGGCTAAAAGGGGGGGTTTCATGACCCTTTAAGATGTTTATGATTTAGAATGTATGTAAAACTGACATCTTAAAGACGTCTTTCAGATGTTTGTAAACAGCAGATGCATTCCAGATTAAGTGATCTTTAACATCTTGCAGACATATGTATGCTATCTGGGACATACATCTCAGAGACGTATATTTGATGTGTGTGTTTACATCTGGAAGACATATTTTTTAGAGAGTTTGGTTTGCTCATCTGCAATACACCCATAGAACGTTTCCTTTCAGATGTCAAATAGACGTTTAGAACATGTCTTTAAGAAGTGATATTTAACAGACATCTTGCAGATGTACATGTGCTATCTGGGAAAGGGAACATTTACATTTTTGGTACATCATTGTCGTGTACATCATTGTCATTTTTTACACAAAGTTTTTACCAAATGAATTTTGAGAGAATAGAATAGAATAATATGGTTGATTAATATATTTAGGCATTCTAAAAACAGGGCACCCAAGTTAAAAAGAAGTTCAACTTTTAAAATCACCCCCTGAAATCAAAATTTAAATTTTTTGGTTTAAGTATGAATATGTTAGCCTTAAGGTTATGAATAAGCTGGTGTGTTCCAAAACAAAATTTGCATTTAGGAGATAAGTATGCAAAACTTACAGTCTCTCACTTCTGCTAAAATGGACTGCAGACTTAAACTTCTCATCAAATCTTCTGTCCAATCAAATGCTCTCTAGAATCTGCAGTCCCGCCCCCTCCAACACTACAAACAGACTCTGAAGCTGTGGCTGAAATCAGTCATTTCTTCACACATTTACTAGTTTCTATATGGTGAATGACACATAGTGCACTATGATTCAGAAAATGTAAATATACTTTCCACTGATGCAAATGAAGTCCATTTTCATGTTAGTGTCCTATTTGCCGCAGCACAAGCACAGTCTGCTCTGGTCCAGAGACACAAGAGCGCAGAGAATTTATATATAAATAAAAAAAAATATTTATTTATTTATGGTTTATTTGATAGGGACAGATAGCACCAACATAGATCATTATAGCAAAACAATCTGATGTCTGTATCACAGTGTATATAGCCGTAGCTAATTTGCAACACCTGTCCCTAGAAGGGCTTTTAACAGTCAAAATAAAAATAAAATAAAATAAAAAAAGAAACAACAGTAAATACAATAAAATATCCAGAAACCAGTTCATACAATAATATAATGCTCAAATAATAAAACTCTATATCTTCCAAGCATACATAGTATAGTTACAGTATTAAAAAGGAGTACAAGTCTTAGGTCTGGAAGAAAACATTTTAAAGTCAGGGATAGTTTTAATGTCAGATGGTAATAAATTCCAGAGCTTAGAGCTCCTAACAGAGAATTCTGTCTGACCAAAGCTAATCCTGCAGTATGGAATATATGTGCGAGTCGGCACAGAAAACGTTCCGATTGGAATTCTACAAACAATGCTATATTTTAAAGCAATATATGGAGATGAAAAGGTTAGAGATTGTGAGGAAAATTAGGTTTTAAGAGCTCAATGGCTCTGGCCCGAACTGTGATCTAGGTGAAATATATTGGCTATTTTGAAAAAAGGAGAGGAGCTTCTAGATATATCCCGCCCTGTTTTCCTGTTTCATTGGAAATTACATCAACACAGTGAATATAGCTGCACCTTTAAAGGGTTAGTTCACCCAAAAATGAAAATAATATAATTTATTACTCACCCTAATGTCATTCTACAGTTCAGACCTTCGTTCATCTTCTGAACACAAATTAAGATATTGTTGATAAAATCCGATGGCTCAGTGAGGAAAGCCATTCAAACTCTCAAGGTCCATAAAGATACTAAAAACATATTTGAAACAGTTCATGTGAGTTCAGTGGTTCTATCTTAATATTATAAAGCGACAAGAATACTTTTTGTGTGTGAAAAAAAAAACTATTTAAAAAAAAAAAAAAAAAAAAAAAAAAATATATATATATATATATATATATGTATGGGCCGATTTCAAAACGCTTCAGAGTTTTGTTTTGTTTTGTTTGGGGTTTTTTTTACATTTTTTAATAATCACTCTTGTAGGGTCACTACGGAGCCCCAGATCATGCGCATGATTTATAAATCGAGGGAATGAAATAGTAAATCGTGTGCACGTTTTAGTAATTCATGTGCAGGATTTAGTAATTCGAGGGAACAAATTAATAAGCTGTGCGCACAATTTAGTAAATCGAGGGAACGAATTAGTAAATCGTGCACACAATTAATTTTTTTTCTTGCATGTCATGTGCGGGGCTCCGTAGGTCACATGTCATGAAGATCACTGATTTCCCAGCATTTTTTGAACACTGATGAAAAGTTGATGACACAATGGAAGAAGACAGTTAAGTAGTTAAGTTAATATTTTCTAACTTTTATAGTTTCTTTTTTATGTTGTTGTTACCTTTGTCTGTCTGCGTTGATGCTGCCGTTGAGCAAGAGAGAGTAGTTGTCATGTGTGTGTATTACTTTATCATAGAAGTACTGGGATAAAAGTTTATAGTTCGCACATAAACACTGATGTCTACGATCAAAAAAAAGTAGTGAATGTGAATGATGTCTAGATGTTTTGCAATAAATTATGGCCATGGCATCTGAGGAATAATTCTCATTCCCTTTCAGTCGGTGACGTTCGACGTACGTCAGTAGTGACCGACGAATTGGGATATCGCTAGAGAGCCCTATCAGCTTTGAGTGAACTAAAACAAGCCAATGGAATTGGCGTGCGATATTTGCATAATGCGCATCGGAGGCGACAGGTGTATATAAATAGGAAGCAGATGCAATCGGACTCTGTCTTTCGCTTCGGAGCCAACAGTTGGTGTCCAGCTTCAGACTTCACAAGAGTGAAACTAAACAGCCTTGGAGATTCAGCGTCTGTTTGTGTTGGCGTTAAGGCACAACAGCGAGGTCGCGAGCTTCCCGGGGAGCCTGAGCTAAGCTCTCAACTGCTGTTTTAGGGCTTGGCTTGAGCGTTCCACATTCCATTAGGATTTATTGGTTTGTATTAGTTTCCATTACAGATTTGTATTGGTCTTTATTTGCAAATATTTAATGGTTTCCATTGCAGTTTTTGTATTGGTTCTAATGGTTCCATTACAAAGTTGTATTGGTCTTTATTTGCAAATATTTAATGGTTTCCATTGCAGTTTTTGTATTGGTTCTAATGGTTCCATTACAAAGTTGTATTGGTCTTTATTTGCAAATATTTAATGGTTTCCATTGCAGTTTTTGTATTGGTTCTAATGGTTCCATTACAAAGTTGTATTGGTCTTTATTTGCAAATATTTAATGGTTTCCATTGCAGTTTTTGTATTGGTTCTAATGGTTCCATTACAAAGTTGTATTGGTCTTTATTTGCAAATATTTAATGGTTTCCATTGCAGTTTTTGTATTGGTTCTAATGGTTCCATTACAAAGTTGTATTGGTCTTTATTTGCAAATATTTAATGGTTTTCATTGCAGTTTTTGTATTGGTTCTAATGGTTCCATTACAAAGTTGTATTGGTCTTTATTTGCAAATATTTAATGGTTTTCATTGCAGTTTTTGTATTGGTTCTAATGGTTCCATTACAAAGTTGTATTGGTCTTTATTTGCACATATTTAATGGTTTCCATTGCAGTTTTTGTATTGGTTCTAATGGTTCCATTACAAATTTGTATTGGTCTTTACTTGCACATATTTAATGGTTTCCATTACAGTTTTTGTATTGGTTCTAATGGTTCCATTACAAAGTTGTATTGGTCTTTACTTGCAAATATTTAATAGTTTCCATTGCAGTTTTTGTATTCGTTCTGATTTGTATGTTTAACTGGTAGCTGTTAATTAGGCCATTGATTAATTAAATAATTTAAATTATTACAACAATTATACACTGGTTTTGTCCTTGTGGCTTAAAAAAAACGCTCAAGAATATATAATTTTAATTGATATAAACTGCACACCAACTTTTCAATAGCTAACTCTTCAGGTTGTGTTTTGCAAAGAATTAAGAACATGCAACTAAAATCAAAATTATACTTGGATCAAGACCATCTTTTTTACTAAACCCAGCTGGAAATAAACATCTGACAAAAATTATTAACATGATCTTTTTTATTACTTAATATGTAATAGAAATACAAGAACTATGAACTGTGTTTGTGGCTTCACTGTATCCACTGTGGCTGGCTTAGACCTGCAAAAAGAAGGAGAATTCATTAGGACAATGTACCTCTTAAACCACATTACCAGTACATGAGATTATCCATACATTATATATTATATGGGACTCTCAAAGAAGTTGCAAGAACATAGTTGTTGACCAAACTTCATTATTTCACCCAACATATTTGGGTGTACTTTGAGCAGATTCAAGATCTTGAATTTTGCCATTAGTCATGTCAGGTTCATAGCATGACAGTCATCTGTTATTTAACCTTCTCCAGTTGTAGGTTAGTGATGTGCGGGTCATCTCATAACCCACAGACCCCACAGGTCGGGTTGGGGTGGGATAAGAAATTGTCACTTTATTTGCGGGGTGGGTCATTAAAAACAAAATTAAAAACAAATCCATATATGTTGCGTGCAATTCCCTATAGCCTATATTAAAAATTTGGGAATATCTATTTTCATATTTTTTTAGGTTCTTTGATACGGTTACAGTATGAAGGCTGTAGCAACGTAACCATTTTGGAAACGAAGCGTAAATGTGAACATCAAAGAATTCTTATGCTGCTGCGCCCTCTATAGGACCAGCGACTAGTCGACGTCAAGCTTAAAGTCCCTGTAAAGGCCTATTAAAGTCTGTGTTCTGAGTTTGTCACACCACAGTAAAATGTGCTATTAACCACCCAGCCAAATTTGAATGATTAAAAAAAACGTCAAGTAAATTAAATAAATTATCAAAATCTTGAAAAAATTAGCAGTATTCTCTGCTCTCAAACGCTAGGGGCGTGTCCGCTGTCGGCGCTGAAACCACACCCACTCGCGAGAGCTGCCGCCTCAACTTATTTGTCTAATCAGTCAAACTCACTGATGCATATAAACAAAAGAATCACGATAGAGGGTTGCACAATTTAGTAGAGTTACTGTGGACTGCCTACTAATTTACGCACACAAGGCAACATACACTCATTGGTGGGCACGTACTGCCGACTGTTGTCGAGTCGACAGGTGACGGCGCCGTGAGACGGGAGGATGAAGGCCGGGATGGGAGAGATTCTGTCCGGCAGATTGTCAGTGAATCCCAGCTGTCTGATGAAAGTTTGTAAAACTCTCCGGTGTAAAATTATCACTGCAGAGACTAATTTAATCCACCCCTCCTTCATATCATTGTTTTTTAGCAAATTTAAATAAGGAGAACAAGCTTCTTTTGTATATTATCGCAACCAGGTAATATGCATTTGCGTGATGAAGGCATTACTAGCTAGCAAAATGTAGGCTGTATAACTAACAGTATTGACACTCGAGATTAAGCGGGCGAGCTGCTGTAGCGTTAGGGGTGGTGCCATGCTCGGTTACTCTAGTGCGTCAGACAGTTATATAGTGTTAGCCCAAAAAATCCTGAGCACAGAATTGGTGAAAAATTGTTTAACACTCTAACTTCACAATTCAGTACTACATAGTTCAGTCTTTGTAATGTTTTTGCAGCAATATATGTGTCACATTTATAATGTGTTTAGAATCAATTCTCAGAATTGACTTTACAGGGACTTTAAAGTGTCACGGCAGAGCATTAAAGTCGACTAGTCAGTTCAACCCCTAGTGCATAGTTAATAAGTGTGATGACATCATCCATAGCAACGATGTCAACTACACCCTTTCTCTTAGCTTAAGAATTCTCACTGTTTGTAATGGTTTTAGCAGCTTTGTGAAAAGGTTTTAAAGGATTAGTTCACTTTTAAATAAACTTTTCCTGATAATTTACTCACCCCCATGTCATCCAAGATGTTCATGTCTTTCTTTCTTCAGTCGAAAAGAAATTAAGGTTTTTGATGAAAACATTCCAGGATTATTCTCCTTATAGTGGACTTCAATGGAGCCCAAACGGTTGAAGGTCAAAATTAGTTTCACTGCAGCTTTAAAGCGTTCTACACGATCCCAGATGAGAAATAAGGGTCTTATCTCGAGAAACCATCGCTCATTTTCCAAATAAAATAAAAAATTATAAATGTTTTAACCATAAATGTTCATCTTGAACTAGCTCTCTTCTTCTTCTCTATTTGATTCCAGCAGTCTAGACACTGCTAAGTGTATTACTGCCCTCCACAGGCCAAAGTTTGAACTAATTGTTATATACTATTGAATAGCATATTGTATATGCAGGCATGAAAACGGGTCAGGGGTGAAAAAGGTGAGAAGGATTTTACCCCTCTAGGGGGAAAAATTTAAATATTCCACATTTTAAAGCATCAATCTGATGCATTTTGAGATGCTTTTTTTTGCCAACCTGGGGAGAGCTGGAGAAACTTAACTTCAGCCATGAGTCAAAAATTATTATGGCCTCCTTACTAAGTATTATGCAAGCCATTTCATGCCAGCCTGTCACTGGGTCTAACATTTACAGTATATTTGGGGGAAGAACCTGGTCGAACTCTTCCTTCTTTTGCTGTTGCTTGATTTGTGGACTGCGCGTGCACAGAGGCGTCACCAAGTTTTTGCGTAGTTTAGAGTGACAAATCGTACCAGCGTACTTTGAAGTCAAAATGCGTATCCGCTACGCAAATTGCGTACAGGTTGGCAGGTCTACTTATTAGAACGGTGGACCACTTTACCTTCTGCCTTGTCAGTCCCCTCACCTCAAAATCTACCTCCTCAAAAACGGTAGCGTTAGCTAATAATTTTCCACCGGAGCTTTAGCTAGCTGGCTAACGTTGCGTTCTCTCCTGCTGTGTTCAATGACTCAATTCATCAAGCTGTAGCTAACGTTAGCTAAGTCTATGTCAACAGAGCTCCTGGGTAACTTGTATACCAGAAAATATTAAAATTATTGAAACCATTCAGGGCTCAACGCTAAGGATTTTTTCTGCTGGCCCAGTTGGGCCAGTGGTTCAAATTTTTATTTGCCCTGCCGAAATTTTCCGGGCCCCACAACAAAAAAATTAATAAAAGTAAAAGACAAGAAAATGGGCCTATAAAATAAGCATAGTTATTGTTTTCATTGTTTTTGATACATTTAACCTCAATACATAAGGTTATGACACCAAAAGCTACTAGATTTATTTTAAATATTGTTAGACAAATAAACAGTAAGTAGTAAAATAGTAACAAATAATCAAATTACGAGTAATAGCACAAATAAATACAACAGAACAAACATATAAATTAAATGGTGCTTTTCAAGTTTTTCATGTAGGTTTAAACAGAAGATTTTCAGGTACAGAAATTGTAATCTAATGTATAACTATAGAATAGATAACTTTATTAAAGTTAATCAAGAGCAGTTACAGATGCATAAAAATGTTTTTAATGTTCAAAATATAAAACGTTAAATACTGTTATTTATTTGAATTTTTTTTTTTAAAAATGAAGACACTTTAAATGTGAAATTAAACCCGCCAGTAGGTGGCAGCGAATCACTGTTAATGAGCGAATCATTGAGATTCAACTGATTCATTCAAGCGGCTGATTCATTCAGGAAGTGTTGCTCAAAAACGCAAAACAATTCTGTGGACTTTGGAACTATTTTCGTTGACGAAATACAGCGAAACAGACGATTTGGTGTCTAAAATGTAAGTCACTTGATATTAAGTTCTTGTTCATTAAACTGTACGCTGAATAAAATCAATATCACATTTGTAATCATGCTAATATTTGGAGAAAAACGGAGCTCTTTGTGTAATATTGAATAACTTTATTAAATTATATATGAAATATATACAGGGGCATTTTTGCCCCTTATCTTGAATTTTGGGAGCATTTTAATAGACTAAGGCCCAATCCCAATTCTACCCCTTACCCCTACCCCTTACCCCTTCCCCTTTGTTTCGCGCGTTCACGTGAAGGGGTAGGGGTGTCCCAATTCTCATTTGGTTGGAGGGGAAGGGGTAGGGGGAAGGGCCAGGTAGCCCTTCAAACGAAGATTTTTCGGGACCACACTTCAGACGAAGGGGTATGATACATTTCCAACATGGCCGACCGAGCGAGCAGAGAGACCCATAAATGTAAGTTTTTTTTTTTACGGTAAACAGTATTTTAGTAATAAATAATCACTTGTTTTATGTTGCCTTTAATCTTGTGTTCGTGTATACGGTTATGTTCTCCGAAAAAAAGATTTGTTAAAATCGCTATGAAAAACGTTCGCTAATGTTTTTTACTTTATGATAGTTCCACAACATATTTTTTTATATTTTATTGAAACCTGCGTTGATTTGACAACATAAATTCAAATCCGGTGGCAGCTAACTTGTCTTTTTGCCGCATGCCTGATTAATGTATTGTTTTGTTGTGGTTACGTCCATAAATACGTGTACGTTACATGATATAAACAAAAAGTGCATTCAGTTTGCGTGCTTATTCATCAGTATTGTATGTTCTGTATCAACCAGGGACTCCTGAGGAAACACGCAGGCTCGTCTCCTTTGTCTTATGCGAAGAACTGAAGACAAATGCAAAAAAATAGCTGTCGCCCAAGCAACAGAGATCACTACAGCTATCGATGGCATCTTAAGGCTTTTTTTAGCACGACCCTTTTTATTAATGAGACCCATAAGCATATACAACCATGTAGCTAAACAAGCCAAAATGAATTATTAAAAACGAAACTGAAGGTAAACCTGCGTTGCTCTCATAGTGGTTAACGTTACCTCTCTCTTTTGGTGAAGTGGAGCAGCTGCTCTAGCTCAATGGCACGGATTGCACTATGGACTATTGTACCTTTTGTATATTTTATTTTTTTTTAACAGTATTTTATTTTTTATAATGAAGAAGCTGCGATGTCACGTTTCCACTGCTTTGTTGTGTGTGTGTGAGGCGCGGGCGCGATCAAACAGCTGTCTTTGCAGGGGACTTGCCTCATCGTCATGGCAACGGTTCGTGGCCAGGTCAGATTACGTCAGAGTTTGTTGCCGTCTGTTGTAAAACTGTTCACACCGCGCAGACATTCCACGACCCGACAAACGCCGATTAAACATGTTCATTCGGGTGAAAACCGACTCCGACCAACGCCAACAGGGGTATCACACCGATCCAACAAACTCCAACAGACGAGTTTGTTGGCGTTTGTTGGCTGTTGTCGGTGCGGTGTGAATTGGCCTTTAGAAGTGTGTGATAAACATCGGCGCATCTATGACGTAGGAGCTAGCGACGACTTATGATGACGTGTAACGGTCTAGTAGTGGTGTCCCATTTCTTAGGGGAATATTTTCAGCCCTACCCCTTGACACTCTGTTTCAAGGGGCAAGGGGAAGGGGTAGGCGTAGGGGTAAGGGTAAGGGGTATAAAATAGAATTGGGATTGGGCCTTAATCACGCAGTGAAAGCGTACACTTTAATATGCTAACACACTACTCTAACCGTAGGTAACAATAACTATGCTGTGTCTAGTGACGTTAGACTATGTTTTTGTAAAGTGAGGGACATACTCGATAATTTCAGATCGTTAAATCAACAATTAGCCTACGATATTATAGACCAGGGGTACTCAACAGGCGGCCCGCGGGCCGCATCCGGCCCGTCAGCATTACATTTGTGGCCCGCATCATGCTACATATAAAATGTATTTTTATTATAATTTGCGTTCAAAATTAGCGTGAATATTACTTTGTTTTTTTTACACATACACTAGGGTAGGCGTACAGTGCGCGTGACGCTGTAATCATCAGCAGAGAACGGGTATAGTGTATGCGCGCAGCACAGATTTTCTAACCGCAAAGAACAATATAAACTGAAGGCACTTTGCACTCGCGCATTGAATAGTTTTTGCACTAATTTAGTTTGTCCACAAGGTGTCAGCACTGAAACGGGCTGTTGTTTCAGTCTGAAAAGAAACGGAGAACACAGAACAAGAGTAACAAAAAACACAATAGCCGACCGTGTTGAAGATCGCTCGTTTGAGGGGATTAAGGGATACCAGCAACTCTAATTTTAAACAAGTACAAAGACATTTTATTGTAACTATTTGAGCGAAAAAATCTAGACAAGCATGAATCTCTCTAGTGCGCATGTGTCGAGCACTTGTGTTCGTGAACGCCATCAAAGGCTCGAGACTGCGCGCAAGTAAAAAACAAAGTAACCTTATTTTTCCATGATAAAATGCATTTGACATTCCTCAAACTTTGCAGTGTGTAAGTTGCCGAGCAGCATGAAAACAAACCTTTTATTCTTTATGTCAATGTGTTATAAACAGAAAGCAAGCAGAGAGCGCTCCATTACAGATCTGTCGTCACATCATTGAGCTCACGGAGAATCTTATTTATCATGTTTACAACGTTGGTTATAGTTAGATAATTCATGAGATTGTGATTGAACATAAAAAAAAAAGAAGAAAAAAAAAGATTTTTGGATTCTGACCAAATTAAAAGGTAGACTAGGTAATAATACAAATAATAAAACAATTATTCTCTGAGTATAAATAGGTGGTATAAAAAGTGTTAAAAAGGTGCAATGGAGTATAAAAAGACTATAAAGAAGTGCAATGTTTTCGTCTTACGGACAAACTCTTATCAGCTAGTGAACAACAGCCAGACCTTAAATTTCTTGTGAAAACAATGCAGACATTTCAAATGAATAAGGATTTCTTTTCATCAGTTCTTGTTTTTCTTTATGCATTTGTACATTAAGAATACAACAAGACAAGCTATTAATCCTTTTTTTAAATGCCATTTATCATGTTCAGTGACACTTTAAGAACGACACCATACTATTAAGACTTAGCTAGATAATAAACTGCACTTTTAGTAAATAAACAGTAAAACTACAAATATTGTCTTAAGTAGGTCTAAAAAAAAGTCTTACGATCCAAGTTATAATTTGCGGCCCTTCGCATTTCATTTTGTTAAAATGCGGCCCTCTTGGCCTCTGAACTTGAGTACCCCTGTTATAGACGATATATAACGCACACCCTACAGCACTGGCCCGATCGGGCAAGTGACCGGTGCGTCTACTGTCCCGAGCGTCATTCACACTGGCCCCGGGCCATCGGGCAGTCCTTATTGTCGAGCCCTGCCATGACTCACCAAATTCAGTCAGGTAAATCGCCGAGGCCAGGCGTGCTTTCAGCTTCTGATGGTGGTCTGCACTGGTGATGCAAGGCCCTTCGCGTTAATATTTCCATGCACTCGCGCGCCCTTCTGGCAAGCGCATCTGTTCACAGTTCACTGAATCGCAGGTCGCAATTCACCGAATCTCGCGCTCCCTTCTGGCATGCGCACCTGTTCGCAGTTCACTGAATATGAACACCCCCCCCCTTCAAAAAAATGTTTCTCATCGAATCTACACGATTCACATAGGTCACCTATTTTGGTTTCAAAACGGCGAATTTTGCCGAAAGGTGAGGGATTTTCATGCCTGATATGACAATTTAGTTCAAACATTGACCTGAGGAGGGCAGTAATACACTTACCAGTGTCTACACTGCTGGAATTCAAATAGAGAAGAAGAAGAAGAGCGATACAGTGGGTTCCAAACGGGATATATCGCCCTCCGAAGGGCACTTCGGAGTGAAAACAATCATGGCCGCTATATTGAAGGGTCGTTCCAAACCGAAGTGCTCAAAACGGGCCACTTCAAAGGGCTCTTCGGAATGAAGGATTTCGAAGGGTACAACTGATGGACACTTCAGGCCCCCATGATCCTTTGCACAGGAAAGTTGTTTGACGTCACAGAATGGGTACAGGAGGTTAGGAGATTTTACCTATAAATGTATAGTATTTTTCTGTACTATTGTAATATTTATACGAGTTAGATTTAGTAAATTATTATGGTCAAAACGACAGTGTACTTCAACAAAAATACTTTACAGCTCCCTTTATCAGTCCATTCAAATGTTTCAAATACATAGACACAATATGGTGTAATAAACCTAAATAAATAAACTAACGTTAAACAAAGGGCGCTGCTTGCACAATTTCCTCCTCCTTGATTGTCTCGTTAAGATGACGCAGAAGTGCGTTCCAAAAAAAGAGGGTTTTTTTACCCCTACACCCTTCATCCCTTCGAAGCTCTCACTCCGAAGGGGAAACCATCTGAAAGGAATTAGGGCATAGGGATGAGCCCTTCCGAATGGAACGCAGGGCTACTTCAAGATGAATATTTATGGTTAAAATGTATAAAAAAAAAATATTTTTTTTTTAGAAAATGAGTGATGGTTTCTCTAGATAAGACCATTATTTCTTGTATGGGATCGTGTAGAACAATTTAAAGCTGCAATGAAACTAATTTTGACCTTCAACTGTTTGGTGTCCATTGAAGTCTACTATATGGAAAAAAATCCTGTAATGTTTTCATCAAAAACCTTAATTTCTTTTTGACTGAAGAATGAAAGACATGGACATCTTGGATGACATGGGGGTGAGTAAATTATCAGGAAAAGTTTATTTAAAAGTGGACTAATCCTTTAAGTGAAAACTCTTACCTAAGAATTTTTACTGCTATTTAGGAGAACTTTTAGTTGTAAGATAAAACATTTTGTGAATACGGCCCCAGGTATATTGGACCAGGTTTGGTGTTAAAGTCTGCAGGACAGTGGTTCTCGAGGGCCAGAGCTGAGATACCTACAATATGTTCTGAACATGACTTTCAGAGATCCAGATTGACTGCTAGATCGATCACTTACAACAGTGGTGTCCAGTCCTGGAGGACCAACGTCCTGCAGTATGTAGCTCCAACTTTCTCACACTGTAGTGTCTGGTGATCCTGAAGACCTTCATCAACTGGTTCAGGTCTGCTTAATGGCTGGAGCCACAGTTAATTCTTCAAACAGGACTAGATGGCAATAAATACTGAAAAGAGAGAGGACAAACAACATTTAATGGTATAAAGCCAGTTTAAAATTTTATTTTTTATGTATAATAACATCTGAGAATGTACATATGACACCACTGTACTGAAAAGTATTTGCCATTTAAGTAGTTGCAATTTAACATACAGTATTTGCCATTTAAGTGAGGATCATCTCATTTTTAAAAAATGAGACCCGAAATATTAACAGATAACATAAGCAAAATCTTCATGAAAATACAGTTATATAATGCAAAGAAAGTTTTGTAAATGTGCATGACAAATCTACAATGCAAAAACTGAGAATGTGTGACTGAGTCAAACAGTACTTACAGAGCAGAACCAATGATCTGATTACACACAAGGAAGAGGGAGAAAAATAAACAAAAATATATTAAATATTGCTCTGTATGGATGAATGTGCTGATTAAATGTACACATTCAAGATAAATTATTACATTAACATTTTAGTGATCTATTTCATGGCCTAAATGTTTTACTTCAGTTATATCTTTTCATAATTAATTAAACATTACAGATGGTTGATTTAATTTGACAGTTATCTTTTCGGGTGAATATAGGCCAATGAGTCCTCTCTCTTTCACTCTCTGTCCCCGCGCGTGCACGCGCCAGCTTGACAACGCGTTCAAAGTTATTGTAAAATTTGTTATTTTTAGGTCACGATAACATGATAGTAATATGGCCGTAGCTTATGTAACGAGATTTAATAAGGGTGTGCAGCTTAGTTATTGTATTTACGTCGCTGTTTAAATCTTTAATACAAAGACACAATTGACTCAGCCCGGCCATCATAACAAGCTCGGTCGAGTCATCGCGTAAAATAGCAACGGAGAAACAATAATAAATCAAATTAACACCGAAATGGATGTAAAACAATTCAAGGTAATGAATTAATGCGGTTTTTAAAGTATATTACCTCAGATTACCAGAAAATGAATTGTCTGAGCGGCTAGTCGACCGTTATAACCGTTATAACATTTAAACGCAGCACGCTAAATAATATAACGTTACTCATCAGATAGACCACTAAAGCGGGTATAATTTAATTCCAATTAATTAATTCATTACCATTTCGACCTGTTACACTAATTTTAATAGAAAACTCAGAAATTACTATAGAAATATAAAAAGCTTACCTGTTTGCGGTACCAGTCGATTCCGGCATGACAGTTCATTGATGCTGTTCCAGCAGTCTCATTGGTTAGAATTAATCACGTGATGTCATATTACTAATAATTTATATTTATTTATTTATTTATTGCCATTTCAGAAAAATAATATATTAATATTGTGTGTGTGTGTGTGTGTGTATTATAAAATATATATATATATATATATAATATTATATATATATAACTGAAAATTCAGCTTTTATCACAGGAATAAATTACACTTTACTGTATTTACTGTATAGAAAACAGCTGTTTTAAATTGGAATAATATTTCACAATATTACTGATTTTGTTTAAAAACATTAAAAAAATTTTACTGACCCCAAACTTTTGAACGGTAGTGCATATATATAGCCTATATATATATATATATATATATATATATATATATATATATATATATATATATACACACACACACACACACACACACACAGTTGTCTCAGTCTCAGTCTACAAACAAACAGGTAAAGACAGTACTTGTCTTGCTATCTTGTTGACTGTGTGCAGTTTTAGTTATGGGATGGGCAAATGAATGTAATGACATTGGTGACATTTTACTAGATTGTTAAAAAGTTTGATTAACCCTGTGCCTTGAGCATTTAATCATAAAACAATGATTTAACTTGTACTGTGCTGTGAACATGGGGGGTTGCCCACAGTAAACCTGCTATGGGCCCCGGAGCTAAGGGCCCCACATGGGCTAACCAACCCCACAGAAAACCCACACTTAGTGGGTGAATGATGAAATCACATTAAACTTGAGTTCTATGTTGATAAATTAAAATTGATTTCTGGATATCGTTATGTTATTTTTGTACACACACAAACAAACACGTTGTGCTTTCATGTTTTATGGAGACTTAATGGTTTTTATACTGTAAAAATTGTATATTCTATCCCCATACACTAACCCTACCCCTAACCTACCCATCACAGAAAACATTCTGCCTTTTAAATTTTTAAAAATCATCACTTAGTATGAAAAATCTCCCCACACGGACAAGGATTTCAGATATTGCCATCTTTGTGGGGACATTTTATCCCCATAATATAGGGTTTACCAGGCCACACACACACTCCTGTCCCACCCAGTTTTTAAAACAAAGTTACGACACTGTTTCCCATGCGGTTACACTGCAAAAGGGAAAATGGGACAAAATGGAAAGTTATGTTGACCCATGACCTATATGAATGAACAATTTTGTGTGAATTCTATTAAACAATACATATATTTAACAGTATAATTTCTATACATATTACATAAGGATACCATTAAACAATTGAAAAATGAGCTAAGATTTAGTTTGTGTGTCATATTTAATCTATTTTGTTGTGTTGTAATAATTGTAAAAAATAAATAAATAAATCTGCATCTAACCTATAAATTGTACATCATTAAATCTAACTAAAGAAACCACTCAATTTATTGGAGTTCTAATGGTTCATACTGGTGTCCAGTAGATACCAATGTGTAATCTATAGGTTGCCAAAGATGTTCTATTGGTCCTTAATGGTATCCAATAGGCAAAATATGCTACCAATAGAAGAAAGCAAATTACCAATAGAAACCCACTTGGACTATTACATTTTCCATTAAAACCAATACAGGCAAATAGGCAAAACATGCCACCAATAGAAAAAAGCAAATTACCCATACAGACCCACTAGGACCATTACAGTTTCCATTAAAACCAATACAGTTCCCTTTAAAACCATTAAAACCATTACAATTTCTGTAATGGTTTCTATTGTTTTTTTCAGCAGGGTTTGCTCTGTCCCGTCCGTGCTCTGCGTGTGTACGTGGACAGAACGTGAAGCTTCAGGACCTCAGATCAGCTCTTCGTCTGTTACGGAGGCCAGCAGAAGGGAAAGGCTGTCTCCAAGCAGAGGATGGCCCACTGGATAGTGGATGCCATCGCCTTGGCGTACGATTCCCAAGGCGTGCCTTGTCCGCTTGGGTTGAGAGCCCACTCCACCAGAGGAGTGGCCTCTTCCTGGGCGTTGGCTCATGGTGCCTCGCTGACAGATATTGTAGAGCTGCGGGCTGGGCGACACCTAACACGTTCGCTAGATTCTATAGCCTACGTGTAGAGCCGGTATCTTCCCGTGTACTCGCTTCCACTAGCCGGTAGACGCGTTGAACCGCTCTAAGTGTCGGCTTGCAATGCCATTCCCGCCCCCTGGGCCGGATACGTGCATCTATTGACTCCAGTCGTGTTCCCCACTTGGCGAACCCTGTCGAGTTCCTCCGCCTCCCCCTTCGGCTCGGAAGGGGTTTCGTAACTGTGGCGCTTTATTTGGGATCCCAATTCGTCAGTCACTACTGATGTACTTCGAACGTGACCGACTGAAAGGGAACGTCTCGGTTACGTATGTAACCCTCGTTCCCTGAAGGAGGGAACGGAGACGTACGTCCCGTCGCCACAGTTTCTGTACCCTCGCTGTTGTGCGGACACCAGTTGTCTCCTCAGCGAAAAACAGAGTGCGATTGCATCTGCTTCCTATTTATATACACCTGTCGGAGGCGGTGCGCATTATGCAAATATCGCATGCCAATTCCATTGGCTTGTTTTAGTTCTCTCGAAGCTGATAGGGCTCTCTAGCGATATCCCAATTCGTCAGTCACTACTGACGTACGTCTCCGTTCCCTCCTTCAGGGAACGAGGGTTACATACGTAACCGAGACGTTTTTCTCAGTTATTTTGCTTTATTTCCAGATTCAATCATAGGATCGTTCTTATGGACTAAATCATGTACGCACATGCGCACTCTTCAAAAACAGTGCTTAAAATCTCTTGACAAACTAAAATGTGTAATTGACATTTGTATATACTCGAAATAAAAGATATAAATTGTACTTAATGTCAGCTTGCTTATTTTGTTTAAGATAACGATTTATCAAGTTCACATTTTATAAAAACAAGAAACTATGCTTCTAACCACAGCTCGGGAGCTGTCGTTCCAACCACACAAGTTTGTGATGTTGTTTGCGAATGTTCGTTTGAACTATGGTTTCGGGAAACACTGAACTATGTTAGTAAAGACGGAACTTGCGATTTTAGTTGGCTAACTGCTTTTGGGAAACGTACCCCAGTAATGAAACAAGTGATGTATTTATAAGTGAGTCATTGAATCATTCAAACATAATAATTCATTCAAATCATTTAAACATAGCCTGCGCAATTAATATTTCGTCAGAACCTCTAATAAATTACATATTATTTTGTTAAGTTGGAGTTCAGAATCATGGGAGAAGCTAATTTTATTGTGGGGGTGGGTAGAAGGACTGTTAAATTAAAAATGAAGATTATTATTGCTGTCTTTTTTTGTCAATTCAGTTTTATTTCTATAGGTTTTGTAACATTCTAAAAGCTCTTTATTCCACAGATAGTATGGTAAGTACATTCAACAATACAAGAATAATAAAACATTGCATTGATATAAAAAGGAAACTTACTTTCGATACTTAAAGTACTTCTGTACTTTTACTTAAGTAAAAAAAAACTGTCTTTACAACTTTCACTTCTAACGGAGTAATATTTGACCAGTAGTATTTGTACTTTCACTCAAGTAATAAAGTTGTGTACTTTGTCCACCTCTGCAAATTTACAATAAGGTCCCATTAGGTAATGTTTGTTAATGATATTGTAAAAATACTGTTCATTGTTATTTCATGTCAGCTCAGGTCCATTAAATAATATTAACAGATACAACTTTTAACTTTTAATGATACATTAGTAAACAGCAAATGATTAACAAATGCTACTGCGACCTGCCGCTGCCAGAGAGAGCACCAACCCCTGCTGAAAAATAGTGTAAACAAATGTTTAAAAATAAATTGCCTATTAAGTGTTTAAGTAGCCTGTTAAGTATTAAGTATTTGATGCTGTAATGAACAACATAGCTAATACAAAAATCTGAATGGCTGTTTGAAAGATAGTACAGCAGACAAAATCTAAAAAGATTTTTGACAAAATCTAAAAAAAAAAAAAAAAAACTATAATTATATATATATATATATATATATATATATATATATATATATATATATATATACACAGGTGCTGGTCATATAATTAGAATATCATCAAAAAGTTGATTTATTTCACTAATTCCATTCAGAATGTGAAACTTGTATATTATATTCATTCATTACACACAGACTGATATATTTCAAATGTTTATTTCTTTTAATTTTGATGATTATAACTGACAACTAAGGACAATCCCAAATTCAGTATCTCAGAAAATTAGAATATTGTGAAAAGGTTCAATATTGAAGACACCTGGTGCCACACTCTAATCAGCTAATTAACTCAAAACACCTGAAAAGGCCTTTAAATGGTCTCTCAGTCTAGTTCTGTAGGCCACACAATCATGGGAAGACTGCTGACTTGACAGCTGTCCAAAAGACGACCATTGACACCTTGCACAAGGAGGGCAAGACACAAAAGGTCATTGCAAAAGAGGCTGGCTGTTCACAGAGCTCTGTGTCCAAGCACATTAATAGAGAGGCAAAGGGAAGGAAAAGATGTGGTAGAAAAAAAGTGTACAAGCAATAGGGATAACCGCACCCTGGAGAGGATTGTGAAACAAAACCCATTTAAAAATGTGGGGGAGATTCACAAAGAGTGGACTGCAGCTGGAGTCAGTGCTTCAAGAACCACTACGCACAGACGTATGCAAGACATGGGTTTCAGCTGTCGCATTCCTTGTGTCAAGCCACTCTTGAACAACAGACAGAGTCAGAAGCGTCTTGCCTGTGCTAAAGACAAAAAGGACTGGACTGCTGTTGAGTGGTCCAAAGTTATGTTCTCTGATGAAAGTAAATTTTGCATTTCCTTTGGAAATCAGGGTCCCAGAGTCTGGAGGAAGAGAGGAGAGGCACACAATCCACGTTGCTTGAGGTCCAGTGTAAAGTTTCCACCGTCAGTGATGGTTTGGGGTGCCATGTCATCTGCTGGTGTTGGTCCACTGTGTTTTCTGAGGTCCAAGGTCAACGCAGCCGTATACCAGGAAGTTTTAGAGCACTTCATGCTTCCTGCTGCTGACCAACTTTATGGAGATGCAGATTTAATTTTCCAACAGGACTTGGCACCTGCACACAGTGCCAAAGCCAGTACCTGGTTTAAAGGACCATGGTATCCCTGTTCTTAATTGGCCAGCAAACTCGCCTGACCTTAACCCCATAGAAAAACTACGGGGTATTGTGAAGAGGAAGATGCGATATGCCAGACCCAACAATGCAGAAGAGCTGAAGGCCACTATCAGAGCAACCTGGGCTCTCATAACACCTGAGCAGTGCCACAGACTGATCGACTCCATGCCATGCCAGGCAAAAGGAGCCCCAACTTATTATTGAGTGCTGTACATGCTCATACTTTTCATGTTCATACTTTTCAGTTGGCCAAAATTTCTAAAAATCCTTTCTTTGTATTGGTCTTAACTAATATTCTAATTTTCTGAGATAATGAATTTGGGATTTTCCTTAGTTGTCAGTTATAATCATCAAAATTAAAAGAAATAAATATTTGAAATGTATCAGTCTGTGTGTAATGAATGAATATAATATACAAGTTTCACTTTTTGAATGGAATTAGTGAAATAAATCAACTTTTTGATGATATTCTAATTATATGACCAGCACCTATATGTATATGTATCTGTGTGTATATATAATAAAATATAATTCCAATCTTTGTTATCAACATCATGAAGTGAATTAAATATTGCATTACATCATGTTTTCCCAGCCTGGGGTTGGTGATTAAGTTTGAGTTTAATGAAAAGCTATTTATTAAATCATGAAAATGTAAAGTTAAAATAAATAATTATAAAATCAAATCAAAACACTTAAGATTAAATATTTGTTTACCTGTTGGGGAAAAATTTGTGAATTCCTGCATTGTGTAAATATAAAATGTAAATATATGTATATGTAAATATACATATGAAGTATTTTAAATATGAAGTATTTTAAAATGTAATATAATCTAATTACAAGTACTCAATTTTTGGAAATTGATTACGTAATTCCAGATTATCCAGATTTCTTTTTCAAATACATGCTGTTCTCAGGGATGGGCAAAAATACATCAAAATGTATTTTAAAATAAAATACAAAATACCTTAATTTTAAATGTATCAAAATAAACTACAAAATACAGCAGCCAAACCATGTATCAAAATAAACTACTGTATTTTTGTATTTTGAAAATACTACAAAATACTTTTACAAGGGAGCATGAAATTTCTTTGCAAACCTTTCATCAGATGGCCCATTTGATCTATCCCTTCACCATTACACTGACTTGATTAAGTAAACAATGTTTGATAGCAACAGTTTTTCTTTGCCCGAGTCATGCAATAAATCTGACATATGCAACCAGTTAAAGGCACAAATATGCAGGATTTTTAGATTAAAATATTCAAAAACCACTAAAACAATGTTATATTTTTTTGTTGACTTGTGTACTTACATTATCCCAAATGTTCCCAAGAAATTCTAAATAAGCAAGAGAAATAAGCTATTTTAACCAGGACACACACCGTGTCCTTGTGTTGCCTATCAATGACATCATTACCCTCGATTTCCCATTTTATTTTGTCAAAAACCATGGAAACATCAAAGACACTTTAGTACTGTATATTATGAGTTTTATTAGACAGGGAAGCAACAGTTTGGATACATTCATTGACAGAAAACTCATCATGTTATATCGCTTAACACATTAAGGGCCAGATTTACTAAACGGGGCAAATTACCGTGAGAGTGCAATTCCACAGATGTGTTGATGGGACTGGCAAGTTTTGCACGTGATCTGCTGACATGCAAATATAGGCCAACATAGTTTGGCAAACGATATGTTCGGATAAAGTCTTACTTTGGCATTTCAAAGAAATTAATAAACCTTCTACGCGCTCTCTGTTCTCTGCGGTGTCTCCTCCTAACAGCAACAATTGCAGCCATGTCACAAAATGTGTTCAGACATGCTTTTTTAGGGCATTAAATAATGGTGTAAATACCAATTGACGAGCGCAAACATTAGTAAATCGCATTGTGTGATTCATTTAAATACTCTCCTCCCATAAGTTTTGCATCTGAAAGGGAAACTCCTAAAAATGCATATGCAATAAGGTCAGCTGCAAACACAACTCGGTCCATGCGTTTTCAGCACTAATTTTATACTGCGTGTCTTTAGTAAATCCCGACAGTAGTTTTTTAACACCAAAAGAGGCTGTTAGTAAATCTGGCCCTAAGCCTTTTTGTTTGAATCTCTTTTTCTTGATTTATCGTGAGTACCATGTTTTACCATGACTTACTGCAGTGTTCAACAAGTGTCTCATAGTAGCCGCTGAGCGAACGCACAGAGTAGCACTATACCAACTTTTAACACACAAATGTATCTAATATGATAAGCAACGCTGCTTTACCCTATGTGCACATGACTGAAAGAAGCGGAAGCGGCGACTGTGGCATAATAAAAGATCCGCTGTTGTCGAGCTGTGTGTCGCGCTCATCTCTCATTAGTAATCGCTCCAGTGGGTTTGTTACTGCTCTCACAGCACTTGGTTCTGCTCTGCTTCATACTACAGTAACGTTAATAATCTCTCTATAAACATGATTTCTGCCTGAGTCCTGTCCCGATTCTTTTCCACCGGCTATAGACGTCAAGACAAAACATCCCATGATTCCGTGAAATCAAGGTGTCATCGAGGTTTGCCTTTGTTTTGAATTAGCAATCTTTAGAGGCAAAAATTTACATATTGTGGCTTTAACAGAACAAATATTCACATATCCCTGTGATCTCCCAGATGAAGGTTAGTTTTAAAGTAACCAAAAGTATAATGTTTGCAAATGACTCATAATTGTATCCTAATTTAGTTACTTGGTGTTTGGTAATGAAGGGCATACTTTGCATCAGCAACACTGACTCAATGACAAACAAGTCATTCATAAGAAGACAACTGATGGCACTTGTATTCATAGCAACTAGTTTTTAACCAATTAATCGTTTGATTGTTAATCATAAATATAGGGGGTTGCTGCTCTGTAATGTTTTCAAGAACATTATGTAAATTAGTATACTATTTATCCTAGGCTACCAAAATGAACACCAAAACTTAACATGAACTCTCTGCAAACTATAGAGTAGGCACCAATTTTATGATGTCATCATGTCGACTTCTTACAAAGTATTTTACAGTATTTTAAAAATACAAAAATACAAAACACTAAAGTATTTTGATACAAAATACAAAGCCATTTTCATCAACCCTATCAAATACAAATTACAAAATACTATTTTGTATTTGAAATACGTATTTGAAATACATGTATCATAAATACTGCCCATCCCTGGCTGTTCTTTTGAAATTTATATCATGAAAGAATTCTGAAAAACTGCATCACAGTTCCTACAAAATACTAAGCAGCACAACCGTTTTTAACTGTGAAAATAAGAAATGTTTATTGAGCAGCAAATCAGCATATTAGAATAATTTCTGAATGATCAAGTGACGCTGAAGACTGGAGTAATGATGCTGAAAATTCAGATTTGCATCACAGGAATAAATTGCATTTTAAAATATATGAAAATAGAAAGGTTTTAATTTGTAATACTATTTGACACTAGTGGTTTTACTAGATTTTTGATCAAATAAATGCCGCCTCTGTGAGCATAAGAGACTTTTCAAAAACATTTTAATTATGTTCCAAAGTCAACTGGTACTCTGAACTATTCATGATTCCCTCAGCTTGGTGCCACCACAATGTTTCTCCATGGGTATGGTGTTCTTTTGCTGATGTTCATTGTTATTTTTTTGTGCCAAACATACCTTTTACAGTTTTGGCCAAAAGGTTCAATCTTGGTCTCATCAGACCATAACACATTTTTCCACATGGTTTTGGTAGACTGAATATATGTTTTTTGCAAAATAGAGCTGGATGGGTTTTTTTTAGTCAATATAGGCTTGCGTTTTGCCACCCTGCCCCACAACCCAGAGAGATGGAGAATACGGGAGATAGTTGTCACATGTAGGAGGCAACCAGTACTTGCCTGAAAGAGCTGCAACTCTTTAATATGTTGCTAGGTTTCTTAACAGCCTCCCTGACCAGTTTTCTCTTTGTCTTCTAATAATGTCACTGTTGTGCCATACTTGATCCATTTGTTGATGACCGTCTTTGCTGTGATTCCATGGTA
>NC_063044.1:64674138-64694613 GCF_018812025.1 Megalobrama amblycephala | reverse complement strand
ATGTTACAAAAGATTCGATTTCAGATAAACACTGTTCTTTTGAACTTTCTATTCATCAAATAATCCTGAAAAAAAATATTGTACACAAATATTTTGTACAATTGTACACATTAAATGTTTCTTGAGCAGCAGATCAGCATATTAGAATGATTTCTGAAGGATCATGTGACACTGAAGACTGGAGTAATGATGCTGAACGTTCAGCTTTGCCATCACAGGAATAAATTAGTTTGTCAAATATATTCAAATAGAAAACAGTTATTTTAAATTGCAATAATATTTCACAATATTACAGTTTTTTACTGTATTTTTAATTAAATAAATGTAGCCTTGGTGAGCAGATGAAACTTCTTTTAAAAACATTAAAAAACAAACTTTTGGACTGTACTGTATGTAATTTTTGACCACTAATTTCAATATTTTGGAGGACAAAACAGTGCTATTTGTGGCATATTTAAATACGTTAAGTTAAATTAATTTAAATATTATAATTTAAATTGTTCTAAAGTAAAAGTACAAATCACTTAAAGGATTAGTTCACTTCTGAATGAAAATTTCCTGATAATTTACTCACCCCCACGTCATCCAAGATGTTCATGTCCTTCTTTCTTCAGTCGAAAAGAAATTAAGGTTTTTGATGAAAAATTTGACCATTGAGACTTCAATGGCCTCCAAACGGTTGAAGGTCAAAATTAGTTTCAGTGCAGCTTCAAAGGACTTTAAACGATACCAGACGAGGAATAAGAGTCTTATCTAGAGAAACCATCAGTCATTTTCGAAAAAAATACAACTGTATATGCTTTAACCATTCTGCTTTCCGTATTCTTCAAAAAGCTTACGCTGTACTTCCTACGCCTTCCCTATTACAGAAAAAAACGGAACTGGCGCTGCATTCCTTCCGTAAGTTAAACAGGGAAGGCGTAGGACATACAGCATAAGCTTTTTGAAGAATACGGAAAGCGGAAGCAGTTGCAAGGCGAACATTTGTTTATATAAAGCATGTTGTATTTTTTTAGAAAATGACCGATCGTTTCTCTAGATAAGACTCTTATTCCTCGTCTGGTATCGTTTAAAGCCCTTTGAAGCTGCACTGAAACTGTAATTTTGACCTTCAACCGTTTGGAGACCATTGAAGTCCACTATAAGGAGAATAATCCTGGAATGTTTTCATCAAAAACCTTAATTTCTTTTCGACTGAAGAAAGAAGGACATGAACATCTTGGATGACATGGGGGTGAGTAAATTATCAGGAAAATTTCATTCAAAAGTTAACTAATCCTTTAATATAATTTTAAAGTAATTATTACTTTTATTCAGCAAAATTAAAACGGGAGTAATCGCTGCTGAAAATTCAGTTTTGCCATCACAGGAATAAATTAGGAATTAATTAATATAGGAAACAGTTATTTTAAATTGTAACAATATTTCACAATATTACGGTTTTACGGAATTTCTCATGCACGGCCTTGGTGAAAATAAAAGACTTCTTTCAAAAGCTTTAAAAAAATCAACCTCAAACTTTTCAATGGTGTGTGTGTGTGTGTACAAAATATTTATGAAATATTGCATGTTATCAGTAAACCAGCTGCTAGGTGTGAAAGATAACAGTGCACATAAAAAGCAAAGCACTTGAATTTTGGATTTTGGATTTTGGATTTTGATAGAAATTTGTTCATGCAATGGTGATCTGCTGGTGGCGTGATTGACGGGACATCTGATGTTGTACTGGAAAGAGACAGGACAAGCGTATTCCCTTTTAGGTCTACACTTGCCCCGCGGAACATACAGAGACGTTGCTGATGACAGGAAGACGGATAAAGGGAAAGAGAAGAGGGACTCAGGAAAGCCAAGATGCAGGGATGAATTGAAGGGTAAATATATACAGTGGCGAGTGAGAGGAGTGTAGAATGGAGATAGCGAAACCAATATAAAGATAAAGATCAGGAGTGACAGGGTAAAAAATGTTCACTTGAGGAATTAGACAAAGCAATAAAGGGAGAACGGCAGCTTGGTTCAGCTGTTAGTTGTAGTCACTTGCACTGACAAATTTATGATCTTCAAACACATCAAGTGATTATTGTGGCCTTTCTCTCTCATTCACTTTCTTAATACATAAATAAATATGAGCAGAGGCCAGTGTGATTTTACACACGTGTACAGTATGTTGTGTACATGTGTGTGTGCCAGAGAAGTGTGTGACAGGTGTTGGACAGGAATGGTGTTAAATTCTCAGCACTGCCCCTATTCTTGGTTATTTGAATCTCTGGCTCCAAAGTATGGTGTCGTAATCCAGTCTTTAATGACTAACACCTCTATTTACACACACATACAGCATTTGAATACATTCACAAGATCATCTGAAAGGACCCAGAAAAGCACTTTTTTCAATTAATTGTTATTTATCAATGATGTTTTGTACATTTATGTTAGTAAGGGACGTATTTCTTGCATTGAAAAAACGTTCTGAAAAACAATGTTTTGTCAAGTAATCTAAAGTGCCTCATGTGGCAACTTCTACATTAAACAGTTTTTTTTTTTTTTTTTTTTAAGTGAAAAATATGATTTAATCTACTTTACACTTTTGCAGTGTTATACTATACATTTTATTCCCAGCTAATGCAATAAAACTTGTTCCTTTGTTATTCAATAATAGAAAATAATAGCAGCACATTTTAAACCGTTTATCATTTAATGTGGTTTGACGCGTCTCACTCTTTGAAATAATATATGCACGACCGTCATAAAGGCGGGGACAAACATTATATATATGGGTGTTTGGGTACATCAGATGTCACAGCTGTGAAAAAAACAGTTAACAGCTTGTACAGTGAAGGAACATTTCTGTGGGAACAGTTTCTTAACACTATTAATAATAGCGAGGGTTGTCCTTGGGTATTCTTGAAAGAAGAGCGGGCAGAGGATATCCCAAAGAAAGCCCAACGCACTCACGCAAAAACCGCTCTCGCTCTCTCCCCCCTTCAGGTTATATTTAGCTCGGCTTTAGGGGTGTCGACCTCTTGCTCTGCTGCAGGCTGTAGCCTTACAAGGCCCAAATCGCAAGTACCGTTTCTTAGCAACCCTTGATGTTTTCACCTAAGTGGACGGGTCCGCCAATGTGCTGTGATCCAATGTGATCATTATAATCATCCTATAAGCATCACCATCAGCAGCAGAAGGAGCATGTGCACCTCGAGTCTGGTGATGCTCCTGTTGGTAGATGTGCTGCTATATTAATATATTATTTAGACATTTTCAGTTTGCCTTAAGTTTAGTTTAGTGATTGGCTTATGCATACTTGTATAACTATAAATGTATAGCAACATACCAGTACCATTTACCGGAAAAAGGCAGAAAGGCCTACTATAACCCAATGGTTAAGAGAAATATCTTCATGCATTGCAATGGAAAAAATAACCTATATTATTGAGAGTAAAGAAGACAAATTTAAGAGGGTCTGGAGTCCCTTTATATTATTTATTGAACACAGGGATATTAACAATATATAATGGAGAAGGAACAAACTGCTTAATATTATATTCATATGAAAAATACTTTAATGGGCACTATATTAACCCTACTTTATTGCTTATATTTTTGGTTAATATATGCAATGTATTGTTAACTCTGACTTCCAAAGTACATACTGTATTACCCAATGTTCACTCAAAAAAATGAACTTTCACTGTTGTTAGTTTCACTCAAACCACCCTTGTTCACATTACTTAAAAAACTCATGTAACTACATGAACGTAATTTAACTGTGTTGTTTCTACTAAAATTGAGTATTGTCAGCTTTACTTAGTAAGTGTTTGTTCAGTCAACCTAACATTGCTGTGTGAAACGCACACATTATTGTTGACATAACTAACTGTGCAGTGGATCCGTAGTTCCCAGCATGCTTTGCAAGAGACTGCATTAGGATAGTAAATTTAGGGATTAAAGTGTTATTTTATGTGTTTTTCAGTAAAGGGAAAGATGTTGTTAGTTTATGTTAGTGTTTAATGTTCAGTTATGTTGGACATTTAGAGTAGTTTCTGTAATGTTTTTGAATTTTGTGGTTACCATCATGCAGAAGAGTGTCGCCTGTGTTTAGGCTGTGCGAACTCATGTACGCGTGTTTATTCCTGCTCTCAATTCAATTGAGTTTGTCAATTAGTTATTTTTTGAATGCGTTTTGATATGTTGTATCCTTTTTATTTAAATGATTATTAAAAAAAAAAAAAAAATGTGTTCACCTTATGTAATCAACATAACATTATTAAGTAAACTGCACATATAAATATCATGTAACAGTGACATTCAAATGATTTGTATTTACTCAAAGAAATTTTGTCAGCTTTACTTGAATTTCTTTTGTTCATTCAACTAAATAGTTTTTTGTACAAATTACTCAATATTGTTGCGTGGAACCACTTGACACTTATTTTTTAAGTAAATCCAACAATTCATTTTTTTGAGTGTTGGTTTGTGCTATTACACTTTTTATGTGGAATGAGCCCCGGTGTTTATTTGTTTTGTTTTTATTTTTGTTGTTACAGATACATGCTGTACATTGTTGTGTAAGTGTTCAAGAAAATGCAATAAAAAATAACATTTTAAAAAAAAATGTTTAGTGTATTTACATAGTTAATTTTAGTTTTATTTATTTTTAATTTTGAGTTTAAGTTTATTTAGATTTTATTTTAGTTGTGGTGTTTGAATGCCAAACTAGTATCATTTAAAAATGTTTAACTGCTAAATCTCTTAGAATAGTCAAGTTTTATTGCCAATTAATGTATACAGTGTTCTAAAACTAAAATTATTTTGTTGCCATTTTTATTTTCTATTTTAGCTAGTTTTGTAATCATGAAAATGCATTTTAGGGAAGTTTTAGTTTTTTGTTGTTGTTGTTGTTGTTGTTGTTGTTGTTGTTTTTTTGTTTGCTTTTTTTTTTGTTTGTCAGTTAATGATTACATATAGTTTTATGTTTTGTTTTCTACATTGACCAGCATGGCCTGTCAACAATGTAGCTGTTTTTACACAAACTCTAAAAACGAAAATTCAATGTGAATAAAATAAAGTGGCCAATTAATCTATTAATTTATTTACAATTAAAATTCTGATTAATGAATGAAGTAACACTTTATTACAGTGCCATTGTTACACATGTTACATTTAGTTAATATAGTAATAACTATAAATTATGCATAACATTCTCTTTATCAGTTGACATTTTTTTTCTGCTAGAAGGAAACACTTAAAGCTGGCAGCCGATTACTAACATTTAATGCTATTAAAACCATTTATTTAAAAAATAAAAAAGTATATCTATTTGTATATGTATCTAGTATATTTGTTTTGTTTAAGCACCTATATGTGACCCACAAAACCAGTCATAAGTTGCATAGGTATATTTGTAGCAATAACCAACAATACATATATGGGTCAAAATGATCGATTTTTCTTTTATGCCAAAAATCATTTGGATATTAAGTAAAGATCATGTTCCATGAAGATATTTTGTAAGTACTTCATTTGGACAACATTAAGGCGATTTTCTCAATATTTTGATTTTTTGCACCCTCCCAGATCCCAGATTTTCAAATAATTGTATAGTTCTATCCTAACAAACCATAGATCAATGGAAAGCTTATTTATTCAGCTTTCAGATGATGTATAAATCTCAATTTCAAAAAACTGGTTTTGTGGTCCAGGGTCACGTATGTGGTTGTGGTATATGTACAGTAAACAGAACAGCGTAGAGGTGAACAGTATGCATTCTGTTTGTGTTTGTGTGCGAGTATAGAAATACAGTTTGGGTATCTGTTTGTCTGATGATAAAGTGCAGTTGTCCACTATAGAGTTACAATATTTGTTCCCATACAATTAGGATGAGATTTCGGGTTACTATGGTAAAAACAAACAGATGTACTGTATTTGTGTGGGGATCATGGAGCTGTACCAGGATGTTTTTTTAAGAGCATGTCATGTGTCCATGCTATATGTGTACATGGATCCTCTTTACTGTCCCTCTCCGTTTTGATGAGCGTTTTTTTGTTTTTATTGTTCTTACATTCTTGAGGTTGCACTTTCCAAGGTGGGGGATGTTTTGATTGGCATGCTTTGCCCCAAAAGGGTTGTCCTTGTCATGCCAGGGACACTTATTTAAACTATAGGGAGAGGGTCTGAAATGCTGTTTCACACATGGTGGCCTCACACTCTTCCTGACACTCACATTCATGCACATGTGGCTTATTGGCTCCAGTCACATTAGACACACATGCCTGATGCCAACATAATTGCCCTAATCAGCGTCTTAAATCAGTGCTCATCATAACTCATCAGCAGCTGTTACAATGACGGTCGAATGTGTTACTGATGACTTAAACTAACAGCTTCAGTTGCATTGAAAAAATGTATTTTTTGGGTTCAATGCAAGTTAAGTTCAGTTTAAAGCATTTGTGGCATAATGCTGATTGTGACAAAAATGTCCACTTTTCCTTCCTTTTTTTAAAAGAACTTTGGGTTACAGTGCGTCACTTACAAGGAAAGCGAATGAGGCCAATCCAAAAAAAAACAATGTTTTAACAGTATCACCACCAGATATATACACGTGTTGACTGACTATAGTGTGTATTTAGCGTAAAAAATTACTAACCTTTTCTGTGTAAAGTTATATCTAATTCAACAACCTGTAAAAGCCAAAATTGTAAATTAAAAGCCTGAAACCCTAAAAACATGTTACTGCTCAAATAATACACAAGTGTTAACAGAAGAATTAATGTAAATTCTTTCATAAAATTATAAGCTTCACATTTCTGCTTTTTTTTTTTTTTTTTGTGGTAATCAACATTATGCCATCAATGTTATAAATTGTATCGAACCTAACATATTTTTTTTGTTCTGCTACACTCCATGAAGAACCTTTAAAATCAATGGAAACTTTCCATTTTCCAATAGGTTCTATAGAGTGGAAAAGGCTCTTAAGATTATTAAAATGATCATCACACTGAAAATAAATTGTTTTTTTCAAAGACTGTTCACTGCTCTTTGGGGAACCAAAGATGGTTCTTTGGCATCATTGTGAAAACCCCTTTTGGAACCTTTTTTAAAGAGTGTATTTATCCGTCATTAGACAAAGAAAGTTTAATTCAAATAAATAGAGATAACTTTACACATAAGTGTTTTCTCAGAATATTTGTCCATTTATAAATCCTGCATGTACATTTTTTGCTGTCACATGGCCAAGATGAGCAGTGTCACCTGTGGTTCTTGTCTTATTTTAATCTTGGGAATGTATTGAACTTCAAAATAACTTCACACATATGACACTGAATGGGTGAAATAGGCAGTATAAGTATGAGCAGTGACATATGAGCAGTGAAATATGAGCAGTAAAGTAAGGGTCACCTCATGTGTTTGCAGTGTGTTCTACAATTTGACATTCAATATCCCTTCAGTAACTCCATATGGTGTTGCACTCTAGATGAATTGCATAATTCCACTATTGGTAATTAAACATCCTATGTACATGTACGTGTGAGGGACTACATGTTCCATATGAAGAAGCCAGTTAATGTTGGAATGGTGTTTGGATGAGGGATTGGTATCTACAGTCAAGGAAGATAATGTCAAGGTCTCTTTTTTGCTCTGCTCATGCCAGTGTTCAACTAAAAAGCCTTCTAGGAGACACTACATAGGGGTGTCCAAACTCAGTCCTAGGGGGCCACTATCCTGCAGAGTTTAGCTCAAACTTGCCTCAACACACCAGCCTGGAAGTTTCCAGTATGCCTAGTAAGACCTTGATTAGCTGGTTCAGGTGTGTTTAATTGGGGTTTGAGCTGAGCTCTGCAGGACAGTGGCCCTCCAGGAACAGGAATGGACACCCCTGCACCACATACGGGGATTTGTAGTTGTCCATTTTACAGTCAGGACATACTGACCCCTGCTGTTTATGTCAGTAACTACAGTATAAATGTGTAGAAAGATTTTAGCTCAAAGTCATTAGTGAAACTACACATTTGACACACTGGTTATATTCTTGGTTCCTTTTGTGTTATTTATCTTTATGGCCTGTAGTCATTTTGATAGATATTTGATATACACAATCCTACAAGTCCATGGATACTGTCTGACTCTTGTTTGAGAATGCCACCTACTGGTCTATTTATTTGAAGAAATATAAGCTAACTGTATAGATTACATAAAACCCCCAACAACTACACAATTTGAAATAAATATTAAACATTTTATTTACATAGTTTTACAACAACATTTATCAACATGTAACTGTAAGAAAACATGACTGAAAAATAATATATCGCCTCTTTAAGCTTATTTTTAAAAGTCAAAACATATTGACTAAATGTCAAGTCTTTTTTTTTAGTAGCAAAATGTTTTCAAGAGCAGATGGAGTGTGTGAGCATCAGGGGGTAAAAAAGAGGAATCATATTGTAATGAGGTCTGAAAAAAAATAGAAGAACCAAAGAGAAAAGATTGAAATCAGTCCCTGCAGCATTGAGTTCATAAGGTGCTTTAATCCACCTCTTCAATAGTTGGTCCCTGGGAAGCGGCCCCTGATCCTCCACGTGCCTGAGCTCCACAGCCTCCAGCTGGCATCCCTCCCTGATAAAGCTTAGTGATGATTGGGTTGCAGACTTTCTCCAGCTCCTTCAGCTGATGTTCATACTCCTCCTTATCAGCCAGCTGGTTGTTCTCTAGCCAGCTGATGGTGTCGTTACATTTCTCAATAACTTTCTTCTTGTCATCTTCACTGATCTTGCCTTTCAGGTTCTCATCTTCCACACTGTTCTTCATGTTGAAGGCGTAAGACTCCAGGGAGTTTTTGGCAGCAATCTTCTCTCTTTGCAGATCATCTTCAGCTTTGTACTGATCAGCTTCCTGCACCATTCTCTCAATGTCCTCTTTGCTCAGTCTGCCCTTGTCATTGGTGATGGTGATCTTGTTCTCTTTTCCAGTGCTTTTGTCCACCGCGGACACATTTAGGATTCCGTTGGCGTCGATGTCAAAGGTCACTTCAATCTGCGGGACTCCACGGGGTGCAGGTGGAATTCCTGTCAGCTCAAATTTACCCAGCAGGTTGTTGTCTTTAGTCATGGCCCTCTCTCCCTCGTACACCTGGATCAGGACACCGGGCTGGTTGTCAGAGTAGGTGGTGAAGGTCTGGGTCTGTTTGGTGGGGATGGTGGTGTTGCGTTTGATGAGGGCCGTCATGACTCCACCGGCGGTTTCAATACCCAGGGACAGAGGAGCCACATCCAGCAGCAGCAGGTCCTGGACATTTCCAGATGTGTCACCCATGAGGATGGCGGCTTGCACCGCTGCACCGTAAGCCACTGCCTCATCTGGGTTGATGCTCTTGTTCAAGTCCCTGCCGTTGAAGAAATCCTGCAGAAGCTTCTGGATCTTTGGGATTCTTGTTGATCCACCAACCAGAACGATGTCATGGATCTGAGACTTGTCCATCTTGGCGTCTCTCAGGGCTTTCTCCACAGGCTCCAGTGTTCCTCTGAAGAGGTCTGAGCACATCTCTTCAAAGCGCGCTCTGGTGATGGACGTGTAGAAGTCGATGCCCTCGTACAGCGAGTCGATCTCAAGGCTGGCCTGAGAGCTGGAGGAGAGGGTTCTCTTGGCTCGCTCACACGCTGTCCGCAGCCTCCTCAGTGCCCTCTTGTTCTGACTGATGTCCTTCTTGTGCTTCCTCTTGAATTCTTCTACAAAGTGATTCACCATGCGGTTGTCAAAGTCCTCGCCACCCAGATGGGTGTCTCCGGCTGTGGCCTTCACCTCAAAGATGCCGTCTTCAATGGTCAGGATGGACACGTCAAAGGTGCCTCCACCCAGGTCAAAGATCAGGACGTTGCGTTCTGCTGCTTTGCCTTTGTCAAGGCCGTAGGCGATGGCTGCAGCTGTGGGCTCGTTGATGATTCTGAGGACGTTGAGCCCAGCGATTACTCCGGCGTCTTTAGTGGCTTGCCTCTGGGAGTCATTGAAATAGGCAGGAACTGTGATAACTGCGTTTGTCACCTTCTGCCCCAGATAAGCTTCAGCAATCTCCTTCATCTTCACCAGGACCATTGAGGAAATTTCTTCAGGATTAAATGTCTTGTTTTCTCCTTTGTATTCGACTTGAACCTTTGGTTTTCCTCCATCACTGACCACTTTGAAGGACCAGTGCTTCATGTCAGACTGCACAACTGGGTCATCAAACTTCCTGCCAATCAGCCTCTTGGCATCAAACACAGTGTTGTTGGGGTTCATGGCCACCTGGTTTTTAGCTGCATCTCCAATGAGCCTCTCTGTGTCTGTGAAGGCAACATAGCTGGGTGTTGTTCTGTTCCCCTGGTCATTGGCGATGATCTCCACCTTTCCATGCTGAAACACCCCCACACAGGAGTAGGTGGTGCCCAGGTCAATGCCAATAGCGACTCCTTTTGCTGATGACATGTTTGGTTACGAGTAACTGTAGTAAAAAACAATAAAGAACAATCAGAATTGTTCTAAATATCAACAAATTACTGTGCAAAGAAAATATATGCTGTACTCATACAGTATAATAATAACAAAAGGTAGGCTAAACAACAAATCTTCTATTTATGACTTTATTTCTGGATGAGAAAAAGTTTAACAGTGAATACAGTGGCATAAACTGCTCAGTCTTAAAAATTAGGATAGTCATCCAATTTTTTTCTTCAAGACTAGATTATAGACTATAAAATAGTCATATTCAGAGCTAATATTGATACATATTAACTACACAATGCATCTTGCCTAGACCCTACAGTAAAATAAAAGGTAGACTTACCGTAGACTAGATTCTTCAAATTAATTTACACCTCGTCGCGGAGAAAGTCAGGTCAGACTGGGTTTCTTCGCTTGCTTTAGAGATCGCTCCTCTTCAGATGAGTTTCGTTAGTGTGTGCCATGATCAGCTCTTTAAATACACCAGTTCAAACTCTACACACTTCTGGAAAAGTCCAGGGAGTCAGACCAATCAAAACACACCCAGCGGAGCGTCACTTCAGCTGACAACTGAGGCAAGTTTCTGGACGCTTCCAGAATTTAGCTGTGAAATTACGCCAAACAGAGAAGAAAAGACAAATTAATCTCACTAAACTATAAAATTATGTCTTTCGCCATCATATTTGAGTGCACTGAATGATACACAGATTACGTGATATACGGCAAAGTGAGTTTTCCAGTCTGGTCGCGTTGTCCTTAATAGATCTTTTTTATCTATAAAATAAAATGGCATTACTTGTTCTAAAACATTTATTTAAAAACTAGTCAAAAGTTATACTATAAGAGCTTAATTTATCTACAATAGCGGCTTTATCCACAAAAGCAGTTACACAGACTTACATTTTTTTAATAAAACTATAAAACTATGTTCGCTATAATTATTCGAGTTTGGAGTGAATCTTACGCTATTTGCTTAATTTTTAAAGGATATAAAATGTTTTTGTTATAAAATGTCATAACGATCACTTAGCCTAAATTGTACAGTACATTACTCTTACACCGCTGGGAAAGTTATAGGATATGTTAATGATGATATAAATATCATTTGTTTGTGCACTGAATAAAAATCTCGACATATTTTCTCAATTTAGATGCGCATTGCTAATTTTTTAAGTAGAACTGTACTGTAAGTCTGAAATTACACATACAGCCACATCTATAGGTTTAATACACCATCTGAACATGCTTTAGTGTGCTGATTAACAGGAACATCCTCCCAGTTAAGTTTTATTTCTATAATAAATATATATATATATATATATATATATATATATATATATATATATATATATATATATATATATATATATATAAAATATATATTAGTGTGTGTGTGTGTGTGTGTGTGTGTGTGTGTGTAAAAATATACAGAAAAATCAGGCACTGAAAGGCACAGTTATCATAGGATGTGTGTGTGTGTAGAAAATAATTATGAAATATTACATGTTATCAGTAAACCAGCTGTTAGGTGTGAAAGATAACATAAAAAGGGAAAGTACTTGGATTTTAAGAACGGGAAGTTTGATAGAAATTGGTTTATGCAAAGGCCCAAAAATGCTAGTTCTGTGTGTACCCGGAGATAAAATCCTGCAGGCGCAACGACCAAAATCACAAGTACCATCTTAGCAACCCTTGATGTTTTCACCTAAGTGGACAGGTCTGCCAATGTGCTGTGATCCAATGTGATCATTTTAATCATCCATAAGCAGCAGCATATCCTGTATGTGTGTATATATATATATATATCCTGTATGTGTGTGTATATATATATATATATATATATATATATATATATATATATATATATATATATATATATATCATATACTGATCAGGCATAACATTATGAGCACTGACAGGTGAAGTGAATAAGATTATCTCATCATCGCGGCACCTGTGAGTGGGTGGGGTATATTAGGCAGCAAGTGAACATTTGGTCCTTGATGTGTTAGAAGCAGGAGAAATGGGCAAGCGTAAAGATTTGAGCAAGTTTGACAAGGGCCAAATAGTGATGGCTAGACGACTGGGTCAGAGCATCTCCAAAACTGCAGCTCTTGTGGGGTGTTCCCAGTCTGCAGTGGTCAGTGTCTATCAAAAGTGGTCCAAGGAAGGAACTGTGGTGTAGTTTTTCAACTAAAAAGCCTTCCAGGAGACACTACATACAGGGATTTGTTGTTGTTTTACAGTCAGGACATACTGACCCATGCTGCTTATGTCTGTAACTACAGCATAAATGTGTAGAAAGATTTTAGCCCAAAACATTACCTTCGACTCAACTTCAACTCTGGTTATATTCTTGGTGCCTTTTATATTATTTTGTCAGTCTTTATGGCCTGTAGTCATTTTGATAGATATTTGATATACACAATCCTACAAGTCCATATCACATGGATACTGTCTGACTCTTGTTTGAGAATGCCACCTACTGGTCTATTTATTTGAAGAAATATAAGCTAACTGTATAGATTTAGTTTTAGATTACATAAAAAAAACCAACAACTACACAATTTGAAATAAATATTAAACATTTTATTTACATAGTTTTACACAACATTTATCAACATGTAACTGTAAGAAAATATGAAAATAAAAAAAAATGTATCTCCTCTTTTCAAGCTTATTTTTAAAAGTAAAAACATATTGACTAAATGTCAAGTTTAACACTTTTTTTTAGTAGCAAAATGTTTTCAAGAGCAGATGGAGTGTGTGAGCATCAGGGGGTAAAAAAGAGGAATCATATTGTAATGAGGTCTGAAAAAAAATAGAAGAACCAAAGAGAAAAGATTGAAATCAGTCCCTGCAGCATTGAGTTCATAAGGTGCTTTAATCCACCTCTTCAATAGTTGGTCCCTGGGAAGCGGCCCCTGATCCTCCACGTGCCTGAGCTCCACAGCCTCCAGCTGGCATCCCTCCCTGATAAAGCTTAGTGATGATTGGGTTGCAGACTTTCTCCAGCTCCTTCAGCTGATGTTCATACTCCTCCTTATCAGCCAGCTGGTTGTTCTCTAGCCAGCTGATGGTGTCGTTACATTTCTCAATAACTTTCTTCTTGTCATCTTCACTGATCTTGCCTTTCAGGTTCTCATCTTCCACACTGTTCTTCATGTTGAAGGCGTAAGACTCCAGGGAGTTTTTGGCAGCAATCTTCTCTCTTTGCAGATCATCTTCAGCTTTGTACTGATCAGCTTCCTGCACCATTCTCTCAATGTCCTCTTTGCTCAGTCTGCCCTTGTCATTGGTGATGGTGATCTTGTTCTCTTTTCCAGTGCTTTTGTCCACCGCGGACACATTTAGGATTCCGTTGGCGTCGATGTCAAAGGTCACTTCAATCTGCGGGACTCCACGGGGTGCAGGTGGAATTCCTGTCAGCTCAAATTTACCCAGCAGGTTGTTGTCTTTAGTCATGGCCCTCTCTCCCTCGTACACCTGGATCAGGACACCGGGCTGGTTGTCAGAGTAGGTGGTGAAGGTCTGGGTCTGTTTGGTGGGGATGGTGGTGTTGCGTTTGATGAGGGCCGTCATGACTCCACCGGCGGTTTCAATACCCAGGGACAGAGGAGCCACATCCAGCAGCAGCAGGTCCTGGACATTTCCAGATGTGTCACCCATGAGGATGGCGGCTTGCACCGCTGCACCGTAAGCCACTGCCTCGTCTGGGTTGATGCTCTTGTTCAAGTCCCTGCCGTTGAAGAAATCCTGCAGAAGCTTCTGGATCTTTGGGATTCTTGTTGATCCACCAACCAGAACGATGTCATGGATCTGAGACTTGTCCATCTTGGCGTCTCTCAGGGCTTTCTCCACAGGCTCCAGTGTTCCTCTGAAGAGGTCTGAGCACATCTCTTCAAAGCGCGCTCTGGTGATGGACGTGTAGAAGTCGATGCCCTCGTACAGCGAGTCGATCTCAAGGCTGGCCTGAGAGCTGGAGGAGAGGGTTCTCTTGGCTCGCTCACACGCTGTCCGCAGCCTCCTCAGTGCCCTCTTGTTCTGACTGATGTCCTTCTTGTGCTTCCTCTTGAATTCTTCTACAAAGTGATTCACCATGCGGTTGTCAAAGTCCTCGCCACCCAGATGGGTGTCTCCGGCTGTGGCCTTCACCTCAAAGATGCCGTCTTCAATGGTCAGGATGGACACGTCAAAGGTGCCTCCACCCAGGTCAAAGATCAGGACGTTGCGTTCTGCTGCTTTGCCTTTGTCAAGGCCGTAGGCGATGGCTGCAGCTGTGGGCTCGTTGATGATTCTGAGGACGTTGAGCCCAGCGATTACTCCGGCGTCTTTAGTGGCTTGCCTCTGGGAGTCATTGAAATAGGCAGGAACTGTGATAACTGCGTTTGTCACCTTCTGCCCCAGATAAGCTTCAGCAATCTCCTTCATCTTCACCAGGACCATTGAGGAAATTTCTTCAGGATTAAATGTCTTGTTTTCTCCTTTGTATTCGACTTGAACCTTTGGTTTTCCTCCATCACTGACCACTTTGAAGGACCAGTGCTTCATGTCAGACTGCACAACTGGGTCATCAAACTTCCTGCCAATCAGCCTCTTGGCATCAAACACAGTGTTGTTGGGGTTCATGGCCACCTGGTTTTTAGCTGCATCTCCAATGAGCCTCTCTGTGTCTGTGAAGGCAACATAGCTGGGTGTTGTTCTGTTCCCCTGGTCATTGGCGATGATCTCCACCTTTCCATGCTGAAACACCCCCACACAGGAGTAGGTGGTGCCCAGGTCAATGCCAATAGCGACTCCTTTTGCTGATGACATGTTTGATTTCTTTTAATTTCTACCTGCATTCATCAAGAAATAGGAAAAATACAATGTAAAACCAGTATATTTGAACCAACTGTCATTTCTTTGTGGTTAAACAATAATTGTCTCTTCATAATTTTTATTTTTGCATGTTCACACTAATTATTTGACCATATATATATATATATATATAGGCCAATATTAAATACAGTCAAATTGTATTCTTTGTTAACAAACGTAAATAAATTCCTAAGTATTAATCTTAAATATTAATCTTCATCACATATGTTGATTTTTAATCATGAAACAGATGAGTAGGATAAAACAAATTACTGTAAGCATATAAAGCTAGGTGTAGCCTAAATGTACAAGTTTATAGTGTAAGTATATAAACTCAATAGAAAAAGAACAGTGGTAGTTTTAATTTTCAACTTACCTTTTGTGAGTTAGATGTTTTCCGACAGGCGTATTGTGGCTCGTTATCTAGATAGTACTCTTCGCTGTCTCGCTCTTTGCACTGTTCCTGACTATCCCGAAGTACATAACGAAGCATGGACCAGTCGTGTTTTATATTCTCCAGCATAGCGCTGCTGAAGTTTCTCGAAAGCGCCAGCGAGTTCGACCAATCACAAACCAGCACAGCGGGATGGCTCCACCCGCTATGCTACGTCATCATATAGTTCTAGCTTTTTGTGGCGTTTTCTGTGATATGAAATCATAAAATTTTAGATTTCAGAATATTTCTCGTGAACGCTGAACAGTTTTAGCTACACGTACGTGCTTATATATATATATATATATATATATATATATATATATATATATATATATATATATATATATATATATATAGCTTTGATTATTTAAATAGGCTACTCGTGTAGAAACTTTTGCTTCAATTATTTTCAAAATGAAAGATTGTAATAAATAACCAATAATAATAGTTTGTTATTTGTATGTCAGTTAAAATGCTGTAATTAAATTGTCCGAATAATCAAATTAAGTAACTTAGAATGAAACAAAAACATAACCACAGTGCCTCATTTATTTGTGTTTATTTTTTCTTCTTATACAAGTTTACATTTCTGTAGGACTGTGGAAATTAGTATGTCTTTGATTTACAACAAAGCTGGAGATGCTTCTGGAACATTGGTGAATTGGTTGCAAGTTTTGTCATTCTGCTCTATTGTCAACAGAGGTCACTGTTAGTGCATCACAGCGGTTTTCTCCCATTTCACCCATTATTATTCTTTATGTTGAACAATTGTGGTACACAATACACCTCTTATGTGTATTAATGATTCATTTATTGCAAACGCAGAGTTCATTTAAAGATACTAAATGAACTTATGTATTGGCTGTGAAATGCAACAAAAAATAAAAATAAAATAAAACTTAACTGGAGGATGTTCCTGTTAATCAGCAAACTAAAGCATGTTCGGATTGAAAAAAGCAATGCGCATCTAAACTGAGAAAATATGTCGAGATTTTTATTCAGTGCACAAACAAATTATATTTATATCATCATTAACATATCCTATAACTTTCCCAGCGGTGTAAGAGTAATGTACTGTACAATTTAGGCTAAGTGATCGTTATCCGATTTGACATTTTATAACAAAAACATTTTATATCCTTGGGGAAAATTAAGCAAATAGCGTAAGATTCACTCCAAACTCGAATAATTATAGCGAACATAGTTTTATAGTTTTATTAAAAAAATGTAAGTCTGTGTAACTGCTTTTGTGGATAAAGCCGCTATTGTAGATAAATTAAGCTCTTATAGTATAACTTTTGACTAGTTTTTAAATAAATGTTTTAGAACAAGTAATGCCATTTTATTTTATAGATAAAAAAGATCTATTAAGGACAACGCGACCAGACTGGAAAACTCACTTTGCCGTATATCACGTAATCTGTGTATCATTCAGTGCACTCAAATATGATGGCGAAAGACATAATTTTATAGTTTAGTGAGATTAATTTGTCTTTTCTTCTCTGTTTGGCGTAATTTCACAGCTAAATTCTGGAAGCGTCCAGAAACTTGCCTCAGTTGTCAGCTGAAGTGACGCTCCGCTGGGTGTGTTTTGATTGGTCTGACTCCCTGGACTTTTCCAGAAGTGTGTAGAGTTTGAACTGGTGTATTTAAAGAGCTGATCATGGCACACACTAACGAAACTCATCTGAAGAGGAGCGATCTCCAAAGCAAGCGAAGAAACCCAGTCTGACCTGACTTTCTCCGCGACGAGGTGTAAATTAATTTGAAGAATCTAGTCTACGGTAAGTCTACCTTTTATTTTACTGTAGGGTCTAGGCAAGATGCATTGTGTAGTTAATATGTATCAATATTAGCTCTGAATATGACTATTTTATAGTCTATAATCTAGTCTTGAAGAAAAAAATTGGATGACTATCCTAATTTTTAAGACTGAGCAGTTTATGCCACTGTATTCACTGTTAAACTTTTTCTCATCCAGAAATAAAGTCATAAATAGAAGATTGTGTTGTTTAGCCTACCTTTTGTTATTATTATACTGTATGAGTACAGCATATATTTTCTTTGCACAGTAATTTGTTGATATTTAGAACAATTCTGATTGTTCTTTATTGTTTTTTACTACAGTTACTCGTAACCAAACATGTCATCAGCAAAAGGAGTCGCTATTGGGATTGACCTGGGCACCACCTACTCCTGTGTGGGGGTGTTTCAGCATGGAAAGGTGGAGATCATCGCCAATGACCAGGGGAACAGAACAACACCCAGCTATGTTGCCTTCACAGACACAGAGAGGCTCATTGGAGATGCAGCTAAAAACCAGGTGGCCATGAACCCCAACAACACTGTGTTTGATGCCAAGAGGCTGATTGGCAGGAAGTTTGATGACCCAGTTGTGCAGTCTGACATGAAGCACTGGTCCTTCAAAGTGGTCAGTGATGGAGGAAAACCAAAGGTTCAAGTCGAATACAAAGGAGAAAACAAGACATTTAATCCTGAAGAAATTTCCTCAATGGTCCTGGTGAAGATGAAGGAGATTGCTGAAGCTTATCTGGGGCAGAAGGTGACAAACGCAGTTATCACAGTTCCTGCCTATTTCAATGACTCCCAGAGGCAAGCCACTAAAGACGCCGGAGTAATCGCTGGGCTCAACGTCCTCAGAATCATCAACGAGCCCACAGCTGCAGCCATCGCCTACGGCCTTGACAAAGGCAAAGCAGCAGAACGCAACGTCCTGATCTTTGACCTGGGTGGAGGCACCTTTGACGTGTCCATCCTGACCATTGAAGACGGCATCTTTGAGGTGAAGGCCACAGCCGGAGACACCCATCTGGGTGGCGAGGACTTTGACAACCGCATGGTGAATCACTTTGTAGAAGAATTCAAGAGGAAGCACAAGAAGGACATCAGTCAGAACAAGAGGGCACTGAGGAGGCTGCGGACAGCGTGTGAGCGAGCCAAGAGAACCCTCTCCTCCAGCTCTCAGGCCAGCCTTGAGATCGACTCGCTGTACGAGGGCATCGACTTCTACACGTCCATCACCAGAGCGCGCTTTGAAGAGATGTGCTCAGACCTCTTCAGAGGAACACTGGAGCCTGTGGAGAAAGCCCTGAGAGACGCCAAGATGGACAAGTCTCAGATCCATGACATCGTTCTGGTTGGTGGATCAACAAGAATCCCAAAGATCCAGAAGCTTCTGCAGGATTTCTTCAACGGCAGGGACTTGAACAAGAGCATCAACCCAGATGAGGCAGTGGCTTACGGTGCAGCGGTGCAAGCCGCCATCCTCATGGGTGACACATCTGGAAATGTCCAGGACCTGCTGCTGCTGGATGTGGCTCCTCTGTCCCTGGGTATTGAAACCGCCGGTGGAGTCATGACGGCCCTCATCAAACGCAACACCACCATCCCCACCAAACAGACCCAGACCTTCACCACCTACTCTGACAACCAGCCCGGTGTCCTGATCCAGGTGTACGAGGGAGAGAGGGCCATGACTAAAGACAACAACCTGCTGGGTAAATTTGAGCTGACAGGAATTCCACCTGCACCCCGTGGAGTCCCGCAGATTGAAGTGACCTTTGACATCGACGCCAACGGAATCCTAAATGTGTCCGCGGTGGACAAAAGCACTGGAAAAGAGAACAAGATCACCATCACCAATGACAAGGGCAGACTGAGCAAAGAGGACATTGAGAGAATGGTGCAGGAAGCAGATCAGTACAAAGCTGAAGATGATCTGCAAAGAGAGAAGATTGCTGCCAAAAACTCCCTGGAGTCTTACGCCTTCAACATGAAGAACAGTGTGGAAGATGAGAACCTGAAAGGCAAGATCAGCGAAGATGACAAGAAGAAAGTTATTGAAAAATGTAACGACACCATCAGCTGGCTAGAGAACAACCAGCTGGCTGATAAGGAGGAGTATGAACATCAGCTGAAGGAGCTGGAGAAAGTCTGCAACCCAATCATCACTAAGCTTTATCAGGGAGGGATGCCAGCTGGAGGCTGTGGAGCTCAGGCACGTGGAGGATCAGGGGCCGCTTCCCAGGGACCAACTATTGAAGAGGTGGATTAAAGCACCTTATGAACTCAATGCTGCAGGGACTGATTTCAATCTTTTCTCTTTGGTTCTTCTATTTTTTTTCAGACCTCATTACAATATGATTCCTCTTTTTTACCCCCTGATGCTCACACACTCCATCTGCTCTTGAAAACATTTTGCTACTAAAAAAAAAAAGTGTTAAACTTGACATTTAGTCAATATGTTTTTACTTTTAAAAATAATCTTGAAAAGAGGAGATACATTTTTTATTTTCATATTTTCTTACAGTTACATGTTGATAAATGTTGTGTAAAACTATGTAAATAAAATGTTTAATATTTATTTCAAATTGTGTAGTTTTTTTTTTTTATGTAATCTAAAACTAAATCTATACAGTTAGCTTATATTTCTTCAAATAAATAGACCAGTAGGTGGCATTCTCAAACAAGAGTCAGACAGTATCCATGTGTTATGGACTTGTAGGATTGTGTATATCAAATAAATTTCTATCAAAATGACTACAGGCCATAAAGACTGACAAAATAATACAAAAGGAACCAAGAATATAACCAGTGTGTCAAATGTGTAGTTTCATTAATGACTTTGAGCTAAAATCTTTCTACACATTTATGCTGTAGTTACAGACATAAGCAGCATGGGTCAGTATGTCCTGACT